>NW_006795399.1:1120366-1148946 GCF_000442215.2 Lipotes vexillifer
GCCACTATTACAGATCCGGCCAAAGACACAGACAACTACCGTTTTGACAAATCTCAAGCACATTTTTAGTGTTTATCTTTGCTAGGTCTCTCCTTAGAATTCGACACATCTCATTACATATGGTTTTCTTTTTTTTTTTTCTTTTGCCGTTCACGGGCCTCTCACTGTTGTGGCTTCTCCCATTGCGGAGCACAGGCTCCGGACACGCAGGCTCAGCGACCATGGCCCACGGGCCCAGCCGCTCCGCAGCATGTGGGATCTTCCCGGACTGGGGCACGAACCCGTGTCCCCTGCATCGGCAGGCGGACTTTCAACCACTGCGCCACCAGGGAAGCCCTACATATGGTTTTCTTAAATACATGTCACCACACTCTCCTTGTTTGCCACCTTCTCTTTGCTCCTTCTCAGCTTGATTTGTCAGTTTTTCATTCTCCTTCTAAGACCAAAATCTTTACATTCTCAGAACTGTTTCCTACATCCCTTCACTTCTCTCTCTGTTAAATCCCACATTATTTCTTTGCATTGAGTTTCATAGCAGTTCTATGAGATGACTCCCACATTTATATCTCCAGCCAATCTCTTATTTGAGTTCCCAACTTGTATATCAAATATGTCTTTGAAATTTCCACATAGGTGCCCCAAAAGCATCACATACCTAAATGTGCAAAACTGAACATTTAATCCTTAATTCCCCCTCCAATACACGATAGTGTTTCTCCAATCTTCCAATATGCTTATAGCCAGAACATCCAATGTTTTTTTATATTCTTTTCCAGAACATCCAATATTTTAAGCCTGAAATCTAATACTCATATGCTTAGTATACCAAGTATACTTAATTTGAATTCCAAAATACCTACTTCCTCTTCTCTCTATGGCCACTGCCATGACTCTAGTACATGTCATCCATCAGGTCTTATCCAGACGCCCTTCTATAACCTTTTTACTCTTCACCTGCAAAAATCCATTCTCCAAAGGGTAGGCAGAGTGATGTTTTTAAAATTCAAACAGGATCATGTGAAAAACCTTCTAATAAAATGTATAAAAATCCAAATTCCTTACCACACTCTACAAGCGCTTGCATCACCTGGGTTTTGTTTGACTCTCCATCTTCCTTCCTTCTTCTTCCCAGAATTCACTCTGCCCCAGACACCCTGACATTCTTTCTCTTTCTCTAACACGCTGATCTCTTTCCCAGTCTTCAACTTTTGCAGATTCTGTTTCTTTTTCTGGACCGCTCCTTCTCACTCTCTATGTTTGTATCACATGGCATAGAGCCCTTCTCACCACTACAGAGTTTACATCCATTAGTTTGTTCAATTGTCTAGTATCTGACTCCCATATTAGAGTATAAGCTCCGGGAAGGAGAGGAAAGCATGCTTGTTCACCACTATATCCCCAGCAATAAGCACAATACCTGTAAGTCCCTAATAAATATTTGCTGGATGAATTAATAAAGTCTTTCATCAACATAAACATTAAGAAATGACATTTTTTAACTTTCATTTTAGGAAGATAAAATGTATTGCAAATTTGCTCACATGTTGTAAATAGTGAATATGAAAGACAAAGGCTTGAAGACATCCTCTGGTCCAGATACGCTTCCACCCAGTCTCATCAGGATGACTTTCAGAGCTTCCTCACTCGTCACTTGTCTCCTCGCCTCCCCCTTGTCCCTGCTAAAATACACTCTCCACACAGCAGCCGCATCTGGGACTAGTCTTTTGTCACGTTTCAAAGGAAAGCAGAAGAGGCAATGCCAAAATAAAGCACAGTTTCAGAAGAAGACTCCAAAGACTACTTATGCCTACTTAGTTCTTTCCCTCCAAACCCCTTGAACTTCTTAGTTACTGAAAGAAAAATTACTATGGACAGATCTTTGAAAGAAGGCATTGATGGCTTCCTTGAAAATCAGGAAAAGTCAATACTGAAATGGCAGTGGGAAGCAGCAGAGAGACGGTCTTCAAAGGGAACTCATCAGTATGTCACCTTTAGTATCAAAGACACACAGACAAGCTCAGTTGACTTTAATTAAGGTCTCCCTAGCTCACCAGAAGGTGAACTTTCCTAGCATTCCTAGCACAATAGGTAAGTATAATAATTTGCCAGCTAGGATAAGTGTGAAAGATACTTTGGCCCCAGGGTAGCTATATAATCCTTAGAAGTAATTAGTAAAAGATTATAACGTGTTATTCTGCATTCACGGCAAAACACCTTGTTATCATAGCAATGGCCTAGATATCTGTTAAACTGACACCTATTGAATAAGTATCTTAATAAAATCAACACATCAAAACTCAGAGAAACAAGTTTGTGTTTTAATGTCATCATAATATTTCCTATGATCATATTTAAATGCAGTCTTCCTTAACACGTCTGTTAAACTGTCATGCTCCGTAATTGGTAAATTTATAAGAAAGCAGCAGTTTCTTTGAAAAGAAGCTCAGATTTTTTTTTAATCCAAAATCATGTAGACCACAGCCATATTAGGCAAAGAACAAGAAAGTTTAATAAGAAGCTGGAGTTTAAAATTTCTGTTGGATGCCAAGTTTGCAAAACCTTTCAAGAAATTTTATCCATGGCCCATTATAGCAATCCTGTAAGGAAGGTCAGTGCTTAAATCAAATTAACATCATAATTTTACAGATGAACAAAATGGAGATGCAGAGAGGGTAAGTGTGTGGGGTCTCTTAGGAAGTCAGTGGGAAGGTGTGTGGTGGGGATTAAAGCCTGAAGCCCTTCTCCTTTTCAGGCTAGCAGGTGGTACTGACTCCATGGGGTTCCTTTCCTGAGGAATAGAACACATATATGCAAGTGTCTATGGACATTTAAAATGCATATGAACTCTTTTGAAACTAGTTCTCTTAATGCAAAAAATTCTTCAAAAAGAATGATTTTTCCAAATAGGTAGAACAGAAATCATAGTGAATTCTGACAAGAAAATGTCTCTTTAATTCTATAATCCTCCACTTAACTAGATATCTGTCCTTGAGCAAAATAACTTCTCTATGACTCAGTTTCCTCCCTTTAAAAATTGATACAGGGGCTTCCCTGGTGGCGCAGTGGTTGAGAATCCGCCTGCCGATGCAGGGGACGCGGGTTCGTGCCCCGGTCCGGGAGGATCCCACATACCGTGAAGCGGCTGGGCCTGTGAGCCATGGCCGCTGAGCCTGCGCGTCCGGAGCCTGCGCTCCGCAGCGGGAGAGGCCACAACAGTGAGAGGCCCGCGTACCGCAAAAAAAAAAAAAAAAATTGATACAGTAACAGAAGCTTTTCTCAAAGGATTGTGGGAAAACAAAAAAGTAATGCATTGAAAGGTCAACAAATAACTCCTGGAGTGCCTATCATATGGCAAAGCACTCCAGATACTAAGATTCAGGCACCTGGTCTCCATCCAGGAATGTAGCACTACTGACAAGCTTAAGGCTGTTTATTTATATGCAGACAACCAAGTGTCCTGTGGAAATGTGAAGTGCTAAATTGCCTCATCTTGGGCATAGATTTCCCCAGTAAACCAACCTTTACTTCTAAACTAAGGATTAAGACAAGTGCCCCTTAAGGGGAGAGTGCAAGGCAGCTGTGAGGGAATTTAATGTTTGTTCAGTACTTTATTTCCTGAGAGAAAGAGACAATGTAAATAACAGTAAGCAAACTCTCAGTAGAACATCCCAGAAAAACACATGCAGGTGAGTATAAACTCTGTAAATAACGAACCAGACACCTATCATCTAGATTGCTATGAATTCATGCACAGAATCTTCATTAAAATTATGTGTGACTGATAGAACTTAAAACAGCAATTCTTTTTAAGGAAAAAACTGCAAAATCCACATAGAAACAAAAGTATACCAGAATATGTCTTCAAAGTTCTTTTCTTTTTTAAGTAATATTCACTGAGCAATTTTTTAATCAGATAAGACTGGTTATGCCTCTTTCTGCAAAATGTATCCTTGAATTTTCAGAGCACTCATTTATTTTGTAAGTAAAATGTGAATGGGTAGCATCTCATTTATTTCATTATGCATTTTGTAACTAAATATGTCAAATGAGTTTAAACTATTTTTTCATAAGCATTATATTAGTTATCAAATGCACAGCAATTTATCCTAAAAACATAATGGTAGAAAACCATAAGCATTCATCAGTTCACAGTTACCATGGTTCAGGGATTCAAGAGAAGTCTAGCAGGCTGGGGTCCCATTACACTGCCGTCAGGATGTTGGTAGGGGCTTCGGTCATCTGAAGGATTAATTAAGGCTGTAGCAGTGGTTTCCAAGATTATTTATTTACACGGCTGTTGGCAAGAGCTCTCAATTGTCCTCACACATGAGCCTTTCCACAGCCTGCTTAATATCCTCAAAACATGTCATCTGGCTTCTCCCTGAGTGAGCCAGGAGAGAAGACGGCTGAAGCCACCCTGGCTTTTATGACCTAGTCTTGTAAGTCTCACACGGTCACTTCCTCTTTTTGTATCTATTCATTAGAAGTGAATCACTAAATCCAGCCCACACTCTGGAGGATGTGATTAGGATCTACCTCTTGAAAGGAAGAGTATCAGATAATTTGTGGACATATTTTAAACTAGCACAGTTATTTATTTTACAGCTATTTCCAGTATTTGGCTCTTACAGGGAGACTAGCATATGTTGGTAACACCTAATTCTCTATCAATCACCTATAAGGTAGTAGAACCATTCAGTGTAGTGGCTCAGAGCTGAGATTCTGGGGCCAGACTGCCCAGGTCAAAGTCTTGGCTCTAATATGTACTAGCTGTGGATCAAGGGTCAATTAACTAACATGTGCCTCAGTGCTCCCTCTTCAAACAGGAGCTAATGATAGTTCTTACATTTTAGGCTTTTTCTGAGGACTAAATGCATAGATGTGAATAAAATGCTTAGATTATTGCTTGCCACATTATAAATGTCCAATAAGCTTTAATGACTATTATGAGTTGGTGTTAATTGTAATAGCTCAGCTATATTCCATAGTCAGAAATGTATTTTTCTTTGTCAACAATAGAAGACTTTGAATTGAACCATCAGACAACAAGCATACCTAAAACAGCACGATTGATTACTCAGAATAACAAAAATTCCCTTTAGACTATTTCATCACTACATTTTAAGTGAAGGATTTACCTCCTTGTCTCCAATTTGAGAGTGATTTTCTTTGGGGTATTTAGAGTCCTATAAGTAGTTTTATTTTTACCTTTCTAACATACAGGTATTTATTCATCTCAAATAGTTGAATCAAATGAAAACAATGCTGCCTGAAATTAGTTTGGTTAATTTGCTTTCCTCTTTCCAGAAGCTTGTATCTCAGCTCTATCTGAATGTACTTAGTTTTTTCTTCTTTTGACAGGCATATCCCCTACTACTATGCTGTGTTTCTTTACAGCTTGATTGCAATGTGTCAAAACTGCTGGGCTCTAATCATGAAACTTTTTTCAAAGATTCAGTCGCTTCCAAGTAGCTGAATAGTTACACCCATCTACCTACTGTTACTGTCAGTATCCTGCTGCCTCCCCATATGAGGAGCTCCCAAGTTTTGGCAGCTTAATGAGCACTTTGAGCTGTGAGTACTATTTTCTCTGTGAGGCCAGGGTCATAAATCCCTCCAAGTTTCTTCCCACCCAACACCCATATTAGAGAGAAGATAAAAGCTTCCTTGCTCTCCACCCCACCATTCTTTCTCCTGGCAGATCAAAAAAAATTCTCTCAGCCCTTCTAAACCTGCCATTACCAATCCTGCAATCTCAGTGTCTCTCTCTGCCTCCTGTTCAGAAGCAAATGTAATTTTTCTAGAAGCAACCTGTGACAGCAGATCTGTCATACACCAAGATGATCAGATTGGGGAAGCCCTTCCAGGACTGTACAGTAGAAAACTGTGCTGTGCACAAATAAACTGTTTACCTGAAAACATATCTTCAAGATCTCCTTTCACTTCTGAGAGTATCTGGGTTTTTTTTTTTTTTCTGATATGACAAAAGAGAGTATTAAATCATATTTCTATCCTACAACTTGCAAAGTTTTGGGTATTGTTAGGTAGGTACCACTCAGTAATTTGAATTCTCCTTCCCATTTCCACCCCCTGTGTTATATATACTTCTATCTTTTAAAACACACCACACACACCACACACACACACACACACACACACACAATTTTTCCAAAATGGAATCACAATATACAGAATATTCTTCAATTTGCTGCTTTCTAAAATTAATATGTGGTATTGTATCTACCTAATCAGTACCAACCATGCACATGAGATTTGTAATTGGATTATCTGGACGTACTTACCATGTCCTCCACTCAGCACTGTATTAAATTGAGTAAATTACTTAACATTTTGATCCTTCCTTAGCTGTAAAATAAGGACAGTACCTATCTCATAGGGTTATTGTGAGGACTACATATGATACAATAAGCACTTAGCACATTGCCTAGCAATTAGAAAGCACTCAGCATATTTCAGCTATTGATATAGTTATATTTATTATTGCTATATAACACTATTTAACAAATTTACTTCATTTATTAAAATGACAAAAAATTGTATTCCATTTTATGGGTTGATGAAACTCAATGTCTCCAACCAATTCCCTATTAATGGCTCTTTAGATGGTTTCTAAATTTTTATATTATAAAATATGATGATGGGGGATTAGGAAGCAAGATGGTGGAGTAGAAGGACGTGCTCTCGCTCCCTCTCGCAAGAACACCAGAATCACAACTAGCTGCTGGACAATCATCGACAGGAAGACACTGGAACTCACCAAAAAAGATACCCCACATCCAGAGACAAAGGAGAAGCTGCAATGAGATGGTAGGAGGGGGCGCAACCACAATAAAATCAAAGCCCATCAATGCTGGGTGGGTGACTCACAAACTGGAGAACACTTATACCACAGAAGTCCACCCACTGGAGTGCAGGTTCTGAGCCCCATGTCAGGCTTCCCAACCTGGGGGTCTGGAAATGGGAGAAGGAATTCCTAGAGAATCAGACTTTGAAACCCAGTGGGAATTGATTGCAGGACTTCCACAGGACTGGGAAAAACAGAGACTCCACTCTTGGAGGAACACACACAAAGTAGTGTGTGCATTGGGACCCAACGGAAAGAGCAGTGACCCCAGGGGAGACTGAACCAGACCTACCTGCTGGTGTTGGAGGGTCTCCTGCAGAGGCGGGGGGTGGCTGTGTCTCACCGTGAGGACAAGGACACTGGTACGAGAAGTTCTGGGAAGTACTCCTTGGCATGAGCCCTCCCAGAGTCCACCATTAGGCCCAACAAAGAGCCCAGGTGGGCACCAGTATTGGGTTGCCTCAGGCCAAAAAACCAACACGGAGGGAACCCAGCACCACCCATCAGCAAACAAGCAGTTTAAAGTTTTACTGACCTCTGTCCACCTGAACAACAGCCAGCTCTATCCACCACCAGTCCCTCGCATCAGGAAGCTTGCACAAGCCTATTAGATAGCCTCATCCACCATAGAGAAGAGAGCAGAAGCAAGAAGAATTAAAATCTTGCAGTCTGTGGAACAGAAACCATATTCACAGAAAGACAGACAAGATGAAAAGGCAGAGGGCTATGTACCAGATGAAGGATCATGACAAACCCCCAGAAAAACAACTAAATGAAGTGGAGATAGGCAAGCTTCCAGAAAAAGAATTAAGAATAATGATAGTGAAGATGATGCAGGACCTCAGAAAAAGAATGGAGGCAAAGATTGAGAAGATGAAAGAAATATTTAACAAAGACCTAGAAGAATTAAAGAAAAAACAGATAGAGATGAACAACACAATAACTGAAATGAAAAATACACTAGAAGGAATCAATAGCAGTATAACTGAGGCAGAAGAATGGATAAGTGACCTGGAAGACAGAATGGTGGAATTCACTGCTGTGGAACAGAA
Organism: Lipotes vexillifer; assembly: GCF_000442215.2. Taxonomy (NCBI): domain Eukaryota; kingdom Metazoa; phylum Chordata; class Mammalia; order Artiodactyla; family Lipotidae; genus Lipotes; species Lipotes vexillifer. Next base: position 1,128,284 of record NW_006795399.1, read on the forward strand.
TAAAGAAAAAAGAACGAAAAGAAACGAAGACAGCCTGAGAGATCTCTGGGACAACATTAAACGCAACAACATGTGCATTATAGGGGTCCCACAAGGAGAAGAGAGAGAGACAGGACCCGAGACAATATCTGAAAAGATTATAGTCGAAAACTTCCCTAACATGGGAAAGGAAATAGCCACCAAAGTCCAGGAACTGCAGAGAGCCCCAGACAGGAAAAACCCAAGGAGAAACACACCAAGGCACATAGTAATCAAATTGGTAAGAATTAAAGACAAAGAAAAGTTATTGAAAGCAGCAAGGGAAAAACAACAAATAACATACAAGGGAACTCCCATAAGGTTAACATCGGATTTCTCAGCAGAAACTCTACAAGTCAGAAGGGAGTGGCATGACATATATAAAGGATGAAAGGGAAGAAGCTGCAACCAAGATTACTCTACCCAGCAAGGATCTCATTCAGATTCTATGGAGAAATTAAAAGCTTTACAGACAAGAAAAAGCTAAGAGAATTCAGCATCACCAAACCAGCTATACAACAAATGCTAAAGGAACTTCTCTAAGTGGGAGACACAAGAGAAGGAAAGGACTTACAAAAACAAACCCAGAACAATTAAAATGGTCATAGGAACATACATATCGATAATTACCTTAAATGTGAATGGATTAATGCTCCAACCAAAAGACACAGGCTCGCTGAATGGATATGAAAACAAGAACCATATATATGCTGTCTACAAGAGACCGACTTGAGACCGAGGGACACATACAGACTGAAAGTGAGGGGATGGAAAAAAATACTCCATGCAAATGGAAATCAAAAGAAAGCTGGAGTAGCAATACTCATATCAGATAAATAGATGTAAAAATAAAGGATGTTACAAGAGATGAGGAAGGACATTACATAATGATCAAGGGATCAATCCAAAAAAAGATATAACAATTATAAATATATACGCACCCAACATAGGAGCACCTCAATACATAAGGCAACTGCTAACAGCTATAAAAGAGGAAATTGACAGTAATACAATAATAGAGGAGGGCTTCAACACCACACTTACACCAATGGACAGATCATCCAAAGGGAAAATTAATAAGGAAACACAAGCTTTAAATGACACAACAGACCAGATATATTTAATTGATATTTATAGGACATTCCATCCAAAAACAGCAGGTTACACTTTCTTCTCAAGTGCTCATAGAACATTCCCCAGGATAGATCACATTGGGTAACAAATCAAGCCTCAGTAAATTTAAGAAAATTGAAATCATATCAAGCACCTTTTCTGACCACAATGCTATGAGACTAGAAATCAATTACAAGGGAAAAAAACGTAAAAAACGCAAACACATGGGGACTAAACAATAATTTACTAAATAAACAAGAGATCACTGAAGAAATCAAAGAGGAAATCAAAAAATACCTAGAGACAAATGACAATGAAAACACGATGATCCAAAACCTATGGGATGCAGCTAAAGCAGTTCTAAGAGGGAATTTTAAAGCAATACAATCCTACCTCAAGAAACAACAAACATCTCAAATTAACAATCTAACCTTACACCTAAAGGAACTAGAGAAAGAAGAACAAACAAAACCCAAAGTTAGTAGAAGGAAAGAAATCATAAAAATCAAAGCAGAAATAAATTAAATAGAAACAAAGAACACAATTGCAAAGCTCAATAACACTAAAAGCTGGTTCTTTGGGGCTTCCCTGGTTGTGCAGTGGTTGAGAGTCAGCCTGCCGATGCAGGAGACACAGGTTCGTGCCCCGGTCCAGGAGGATCCCACATGCCGCGGAGCGGCTAGGCCTGTGAGCCATGGCCGCTTAGCGTGCGTGTCCGGAGCCTGTGCTCCGCAACGGGAGAGGCCACAACAGTGAGAGGGCCGTGTACCACAAAAGAAGAAGAAGAAAAAAAAGCTGGTTCTTTGAGAAGATAAACAAAGTTGATAAACCATTAGCCAGACTCATCAAGAGGGATAGGACGCAAATCAATAAAATTACAAATCAAAAAGAAGTTACAACAGACACCACAGGAAAACAAAGCGTCCTAAAAGACTATTACAGTTAACTCTATGCCAATAAAATGGACAACCTGGAGGAAATGGACCAATTCTTAGAAACGTATATCCTCCCAAGACTGAACCAGGAAGAAATAGAAAATATGAACAGATCAGTCATAAGTAATGAAATTGAAACTGTGATTGAAAATCTTCAAACAAACAAAAGTCCAGGACCAGATGACTTCACAGGTGAATTCTATCAAACATTTAGAGAAGAGCTAACACCCATCCTTCTGAAACTCTTCCAAAAAACTGCAGAGGAAGTAACACTCCCAAACTCATTCTACAAGGCCAGCATCACCCTGATACCAAAACCAGACAGAGATACTACAAAAACAGAAAATTACAGACCAATATCACTGATGAATATAGTTGCAAAAACCCTCAACAAAATACTAGCAAACAGAATCCAACAACACATTAAAAGGATCATATACCATGATCAAGTGGGACTTATCCCAGGGATGCAAGGATTCTTCAATATATGCAATTCAATCAATGTGATACACCATATTAACAAAGTGAAGAATAAAACCCATATGATCATCTCAAGAGATGCAGAAAAAGCTTTTGACAAAATTCAACACCCATTTATGAGAAAATCTCTCCAAAAAGTGGGCATAGAGGGAACCTACCTCAACATAATAAAGGCCATATACGACAAACCCACAGCAAACATCATTCTCAATGGTGAAAAACTGAAAGCATTTCCTCTAAGATCAGGAACAGGAAAAGGATGTCTACTCTTGCCACTATTATTCAACATAGTTTTGGAAGTCCTAGCCATGGCAATCAGAGAAGAAATAGAAATAAAAGTATTCAAATTGGAAAAGAAGTAAAATTGTCTCTGTTTGAAAATGATATGATACTGTACATAGATAATCCTAAAGATGCCACCAGAAAACTGCTAGAGCTAATCAATGAATTTGGTAAAGTTGCAGATAAAAAAATTAATGCACAGAAATCTCTTGCATTCCTATACACTAATGATGAAAAATCTGAAAGAGAAATTAAGGAAACACTCCCATTTACCTTTGAAACAAAAAGAATAAAATACCTAGGAATAAACCTACCTAGGGAGACAAAAGACATGTGTGCAGAAAACTATAAGACACTGATGTAAGAAATTAAAGATGATACCAACAAATAGAGAGATATAACATGTTCTTAGATTGGAAGAATCAATATTGTGAAAATGACTACACTGCCTAAAGCAATCTACAGATTCAATGCAATCCCTATCAAATTACCAATGGCTTTTTCTACAGAACTAGAACAAAAAATCTTAAGATTTGTATGGAGACACAAAAGACTCCGAATAGCCAAAGAGGTCTTGAGGGAAAAAAACGGAGCTTGAGGAATCAGACTCCCTGACTTCAGACAATACTACAAAGCTACAGTAATCAAGACAATAAGGTATTGGCACAAAAACAGAAATATAGATCTATGGAACAAGATAGAAAGCTCAGAGATAAACCCACACACCTATGGTCAACTAATCTCTGACAAAGGAGGCAAGGATATACAATGGAGAAAAGACAGTCCCTTCAATAAGTGGTGTTGGGAAATCTGGACAGCTATATGTAAAAGAATGAAATTAGAACACTGCCTAACACCATACACAAAAATAAACTCAAAATGGGTTAGAGACCTAAATGTAAGGCCGGACACCATAAAACTCGTAGAGGAAAACATAGGAAGAACACTCTTTGACATAAATCACAGCAAGATCTTTTTGATGCACCTCCTAGAGTAATGGAAATAAAAACAAAAATAAACAAATGGGATCTAATGAAGCTTAAAAGTTTTTTTGCACAGCAAATGAAACTACAAACAAGATGAAAAGACAACCCTCAGAATGGGAGGAAATAGGTGCAACTGAATCAATGGACAAAGGATTAATCTCCAAAATATATAAACAGCTCATGCAGCTCAATATTAAAACAACCCAATCCAAAAATGGGCAGAAGACCTAAATAGACATTTCTCCAAAGAAGACATACAGCCGGCCAAGAACCACATGAAAAGCTGCTCAACATCACCAATTATTAGAGAAATGCAAATCAAAATTACAATGAGGTATCACCTCACACCAGTTAGAATGGGCAACATCAGAAAATCTACAAACAACAAATGCTGGAAAGGGTGTGGAGAAAAGGGTACCCTCTTGCACTGTTGGTGGGAATGTCAATTGATACAGCCACTATGGAGAACAGTATGGATGCTCCTTAAAAAACTAATAATAGAGTTACCATATGACACAGCAATCCCACTACTGAGCATATACCCAGAGAAAACCATAATTCAAAAAGACACATGCACCCCAATGTTCATTGCAGCACTATTTACAATAGCCAGGACATGGAAGCAACTTAAATGCCCTTCAACAGACGAATGGATAAAGAAGATGTGGTACATATATATATAATGAAATACTACTCAGCCATAAAAAGGAATGAAATTGGGTCATTTGTAGAGACATGGATGGATCTAGAGACTGTCATACAGAGTGAAGTAAGTCAGAAAGAGAGAAAGATAAAAGTTGTCTATTAACACATATATGTGGAACCTAGAAAAATGGTACGGATGAATTGGTTTGCAAGGTAGAAACTGAGACACAGATGTAGAGAGCAAACGTCTGGACACCAAAGTGGGAAAGTGGTGCGGTGGTGGGGTGGTGGGATAATGATTTGGGAGATTGGGTTTGACATATATACACTAATATGTATAAAATGGATAACTAATAAGAACCTGCTGTATAAAAAAATAAATTAAAATTCAAAAAGAGAACTAAAATAATTAAACATATAGTTATTGTTGACCACATTTCAGTAATAATCTAGAATCTGCAGCCATAATATAAAATAATATGGATATGAGTCAGATCCTGGTAGAAGGAATACTCAGTGTAAGAATCTACAAAAATATTCAAAACAAACAAAAACAAAAAATGGAAGAATAAATGGTATCATAACCATTGATATACAGATTTGTAAATATAAGAGCTCTGTACACAACTCTGTGGTAACAAATTGGCAAATAATTTTAATGGAAAATCTTCTATTTATGTATAATTTTATTTTATTTATTTATTTATTTTTTTTGCGGTACGCGGGCCTCTCACTGCTGTGGCCTCTCCCGTTGCGGAGCACAGGCTCTGGACACGCAGGCTCAGCGGCCATGGCTCACGGGCCTAGCTGCTCCGTGGCATGTGGGATCTTCCCAGACTGGGGCACAAACCCGTGTCCCCTGCATCGGCAGGCGGACTCTCAACCACTGCGCCACCAGGGAAGCCCCTATGTATAATTTTAAAATAATATACCTGAGAAGGATTAGAAGACCTAATCACAGAAGAATCACAGAAGAATCAGAAAAACTTATCAAAAATTTCTATCTAATAATGGATCTAGGGCCACAGAAGAATCAGAAAAACTTATCAAAAATTTCTATCTAATAATGGATCTAGGGCCAGAGTTTTTCCAGATGATTTCTCTCAAACTTTCCAAAGAACATATAAGTCCAATGTTATCTACCACGGAATTTAGGAAAATCTTAAAACATCTTAATTCACTTTGTAGAGCTAGTGTAATCTACTACTAAAATATAAATACTACGGAACTAAAAAGAAAACCAGTGACCATTCTCACTTGTGAAAATACGTATCTAAATACAGAACCTAGAAAAAAAGGTAACAAGTCTACATGCAGATACACACATAACCTCACAACCAATTTCATACAGAAATGTAAAAGTATTTTAATAATCTGAAATATTTTACTCTAGCAGTGATTATCAATTAATAATTAATAGCAAAATATAATCTAACATGTTACTGAGCACCCATTCAATTATATCCAAAAGGAGTTTATGCTGAAATATTTAGAAAACTTGATACAAATGCATATTTTCTCAATATCATAAAGATCATTGTAGTGTTCATAGGGTTCTGAATATTTGCCTTTCCCTCAGCTCATTTTACTATAAACTGCTCCCCTGTACCTTCTCTGGCAATGTGAATTTAGGGCCAAGATCTATCAAGTATGAATGTTCTACAAGATGACTGGAAGCCCATAACCACAACAGTGATAGGGAGATGGAGCTGCCATCCGGGGCCCAGAATACTTGGACACCACATCAGTGGGAAACTGGGAGACCAAGCCTATGTGAAACTTACTGGACAATGAATTTGAGAGAAAACTTAGAGAAATAAAAAACAAAGAAGAAGAGGAATAAAAGAAAAAAGAAAGAAATGAGGAATTATGGTTATCGAAGAAAAGTAAAAGAGAAATAGAGGGTATAAGTTCAAGAAGAAGGGAGAAGAGAACTAAGACATAGAGAAAAAAGGGATGAAGGATCTTTTAAGGTAGTTATCAATATCTCCACTTTAAAGCTAAGGAAAATGACCTGCTCAAGATCAAATGACTCATAAGTCATGGAACTGCAATTTGAACATGTAGACCAAATCCTGAACTCCTAATTCTAAGCCAACCTTCTTTTCATTACATCATGCTGCCTCCTCCCTTTTCCTTTTACTCTCACCATCCTTGAGAGCTTGGAGTCCAATTCATTGAATTCATTAAAATGATCGTTATTACACATTTATACTTGACCTGAAGATTCTTGCATATCTTTCCCCATTCTGGATTGCAGAATACAGTACTGTCTTTAGTTTGCTTCTTTTGCTTCCTAGTCATTATCAGAATTTTACATTTTTCCTGTTGAATTTTATGTTAGATTCAACACATTGTCAAAATATTTTTAAACCCACTTTCTGATTTCTACCTAATTCACAGTTTCTTTGAGCTTTATGCCATTAGCAATTTTTATAATTGTGCCTTTTATATTTTCTTCCTGGTTACTGATAAAAGCACTGAATAGAACAGGATCAAGAAAAGAGAAGTAAACATTTCCCTCCAAGTTATCCTCAGTTCTTTAATTAGCACTATGTGAGTAGAGTATTTTAACTAGATACTAATCCACCAAATTATACAACCATCCCAACTGTATTTCTCCAATTTTTTACAAGGAAAATAAAAAGTCTCTGCCGTATACCTTATTGAAATATGGTCTCATTATATGCTATACTTGGCTTATCCTCCCATCTAGAACTTAATTTCAAGTTACTTACATGGACAAACCGAGAATATACCATGAATCTCATATAATCTTACAAGTGGATTACTTTATTATCCTTCCTAAATGTCAATAAGAAATGCTTTTCACTGATATATATATATATATATATATATATAAAGTCATTAAATGTGATATTAAACATAAGCTTAGTTAAATCACAGTATGAGCTAAGCCATCTATTTTGTATATGGTGTCCTAATTATTTTAGAGACTCCACAGATTGTTTCATGCACTTGCATACCTACTTGTCTTCTTAAAGAACATGAGACTTGTGGTCAAGACTGGGAGGAAAAAGAGCTGGATTCTCTCCCAATTCTACCAGTAGCTACCTTGGTGATGGTATTAGGTCATTACTGATGTAGGTTTCTTTTGATTCACTTATAAAATTAAAAGAATTTACCATATTAGCATTTCCCAAAGTGTTCCTAAAATTTTAGTTCCATGCCTTAATAGACATTCATGAAAATATCATGTCTATGGTAAAACGGCTTTGGGCAATGTCAAAAGATTCTTTACTATAGGATTATCAGAGTCTTAAAATTAAAAATAAAAGTGTTTTCTCCAACAAAGAGCTATGCTAGTCTTTCCCAACTTATTAAGATACACAACATTTCTACACAGTTTATCTTGTTGGTTAGTGTTCTCCAGAGTATATGCTGGGAATTATAAAAATACACTTGAAGATGTAGGCATCACTTCTACTCCAGAGGGTTCTATAATTGTGATGTATTCTACACCCACTCAATCAAGGTACAAGAGCTAGAATTTTCATCAGAAAGGCCGAACCCAGGCAAACTGAATAAAAATGGTGTCAGTAGATTTGAACAAAGCTAAAACTGAAATTTTGAGGTCAATATTGATCTTGTGTTGATGTTGTGGGGTTAAAATAATGTTCAAATAGGAAAGAAAGATATAAATTTAAGGTAGGCTTGATGAAAATTGTATATAAAAATATAAGAATGTAGGAAAATAGCTTATAGAAACTATATGGTTAAAAAGAAAGAAAGCTGATATAACATTTGGATTAAATATTCTGACAGATGACATCGGCTTGGTTGAACAAAGTATTAAAAGAGTTCTTAAAATTTTTCTTGTTTTTCTGTAGATTTCTCACCTTCTTAAATTTCTACTGAATACAGAGTGTTAAGAGAAAAAAAAGAAAAAGCTAGAAGGCACATAAGATGAATATTATTTCTTAAAAGATAATTATTTGTTAAACTCTAATATATGCTTGCCCTCAAAGTGTTAGTCTAAGCAAGCTGTTGTTATCTGTCCCCTCTGTGCACATTTGGCTTCAGGAAAGTATGAACCCAGATGTTCTTCATCATATACCATTTGTAATAAACATCAAGTTCCTTAAAGGTGGTGTTTATACAACTCTGTATTCTTCAGTATTTCTATTTTAGTACCTTTCCATAACAAATTCTCAATAAATATTTGTTGATGAAACTGTACTAGAAATGGTACGAGGTGCTAGAGATACAAAGAGGCATGATATTCAGCTCCTTCCCTCAAGGCATTAGTGTTCTAGTCAAAAACAACATGACTGTACAGTACGGAAAGTGCTATGGCACAGTTATGCACAGCCCAAGGAGTGAACACAAGCAGAGCACCTAACCCAATTGAGGAGGCAACCTCGATTGATTGTTCAAGGATGAATAGGGTTAAAGACTCAGAAAAGATACTCCCAATAGAAGCAACAGAGTATGCAATGGGCAAGAAATGAGAGATAGCATGACAGAGAGAAGAAATCAAAATGACTAAAGCATTGCTTGTAGAGAGCAAGACCCTAGCCAGCTTCCACTTGTACTACCATTCTCTCTCTTTGTGATCAACTCACACTGTTTTTAGCTCTTCAAATGCACTATCCTCCATCTTGCTTAAATGAGAGTATATGTTCTATCTGATTGGAATTTGCTTCTCCAACTTTGTATAATTAAAACTCATAGAAAACTTTGAAATCTCAACTCAAATATTTCTCACCTGTGTGACATAGTTCAAGTTACCTTTTCCTATGGGTGTTAGTTTGCTTAGTTTAAAAATGGAGCCGGGCTTCTCTGGTGGCGCAGTGGTTGAGAGTCCGCCTGCCGATGCAGGGGACATGGGTTCGTGCCTTGGTCCGCGAAGGTCCCACATGCCGCGGAGCGGCTGGGCCCGTGAGCCATGGCCGCTGAGCCTGCTCGTCTGGAGCCTGTGTTCCGCAACGGGAGAGGCCACAGCAGTGAGAGGCCCGCATATCACACAAAAAAAAAAAAAAAAAAAATGGAGCCGAGTGGTGGGTGATGAGGGTGAGATGGCAACTTTAAGAATCATTGCAAACATTAAAAGAATAAAGGAATGCCAAATTCCTTTGTAAGTAAAAAAAAAAAAAGAACTACATGCCATTATTGTTATTCATATACAAATAGGCTTTTTTCAGAGACTAGCAGGTATGAATAAGTCAGGTAATCAGTAGATTTTTTTGATAACTGAAGTGGTGCATAGCATGAAAACCATAAACTTAAATTGAATTTTATAGCCATTCTTTCCTTACTTCTTTCATGAATTAATTTACTCTCATACTGATTTTCTATATAATGTCCTAGTGGCATATTCTGACTTTTGAGTTGTTTCCTTATTTTGGTTTCCTTTCTAAAATGAATGACACTTGAGAACAATTTATATCTATGAATTTATCACCTAAGCTCAGGGAACATATCATTGTAAAAGGTCAAATATAAACGTCCACTTTTTTCAAAACTAAAATATTTTGAACTCAATACACTATGAAATTTTAAATTGCATCTTAATACAGTGGGCCATTCCATTCAGAAGTAATGCTTTTTATACAATTTAAGGGAACAGCATTCAGAGCTTTTAAAACCTTTTCTTAATCTCTTTTCTATTTCTATAATTTACTCTTCTATCATGTACAGGCCAGTGTTTTGTTGTAGACATTTCTCAACAAATATGTCTTAAGCTCTTATACATCTAGTCAAGAAATGTGTGAGATATTCCTGATGATTACTTTTATTTTTTCTTGATACCTATGTAAAAATTGATACAAAGGTAAACTTTACCATGAAAACTGGGACAAAAGTTCACTAGACTTCAACAGTTTATAAATTAAGTCTATTGGGAATACTTTCTAATTAAAAAAAAACCTACCTTTATTGGCAATGTACCTGATCTGCTTTCCTTCAGTAACACAGAGTTAATGTTGTATCTTATTGATGGGGCTTCATTTGCATCTTACTATGCTTTCTAGTTAGTCTCTTTACATAAACTTCTATTTTTAGTTTTTTACATAAACTTTTTTAACAAAGCAAATATGTATGTTAAAAACCTAGTTAACTATTTAAATTCAAAATCTGACATGTTTTGTTCTTGGTGTACAGTAAAATTTATGTTGGATGACTGTGTTTCAGATCTTAGGATATGCTATGATACTGATGACATTCATCCATTCATATAATCAACAGATATTTTAGAGTACCTGTTTTTTGTCAGAAGAAGATACAATCCATGCCCTCATGGAACTCAGATCTATAGGAATAGAATATGTATATGTGTGTATATACATATATGCATGTATGTATATATATAATATACACACAGAAATTTAAGTAAATAAATTGAGCAAAGTGTAATGAAACAAAAAAATGTGATAGAAAACAATGGTTCAGGGGCTACATAGACAAAAATTCAGGTAAGATTCTTTAGAGGCCAAATTTTATCTGAGAACTAAAAGAAAAGAAGCTAGCTGCTCCACAAGTAGAAGATTCCAACACGAAAATAAAATATGTGCAGCTCCTTAGGGGAATTCTTAGCAGAAAAGCAGCATCTGGGTGGTACATAATGAGCAAGGGAGAGATTAGATGAAATGAGATCAGAGAAGTAAAAGGGGCTCCTGATAAAAATTAGAATCTTATTCTAAGAGAATCAGACAAAAAAGGGGGAAAGTAGACAGTTTTATGCACCATGTTCCCCATCACTCTGTGGGGCACCTTGCATTTCTCTCATTTATTCTTCATAATTAACATTTTGATAAATAGTCTGAGATTATACATTAGAAAAATAGGATCTACTTGCTGTACAGTTAGTAAAGGGAAAAGCTAAGATTCAGATATGAGTGTGTTTGTCTACAAATAGATGATTCAGTTTTACTGTAGCCCACTACCTAACAGAGAATATAAATACTGAGCTGGGCCATGAGAAGACTAAAAATAACAAATGCTGAAGAGGGTGTGGAGAAAAAGGAACCCTCCTACAGTGTTGGTGGGAATGTAAATTGGTACAACCACTATGGAGAACAGTATGGAGTTTCCTTAAAAATCTAAAAACAGAGTTACCATATGATCAAGCAAGCTCACTGTTGGGCATATATCCAGAGAAAACTCTAATTTGAAAAGATACATGCACCCCAGTGTTCATAACAGCACTATTTACAACAGCCAAAACATGGAAGTAACCTAAATGTCCATCGACAGATGAATGGATAAAGATGTGGTATATGTATACAATGGAATATTACTCAGCCATAAAAGTGAATGAAATAATGCTACTTGCAGCAACATAGATGGACCTAGAGATTATCATACTAAGTGAAGTCAGACAGAGAAAGACAAATATCATATGATATCGCTTATATGTGGAATCTAAAAAAATGATACAAATGAACTTATTTACAAAACAGAAATAGACTTACAGACATAGAAAACAAACTTATGGTTACCAAAGGGGAAAGGAGAGGGGGGGGGATAAATTAGGAGTTGGGATTAACATATACACACTACTATATATAAAATAGATAAACAAAAAGGACCTACTGTGTAGTACAGGGAACTACACTCAATATCTTGTAATAACCTATAACAGAAAAGAATCTGGAAAAGAATATATATATATTCATATATAGGTGTATATATGTGTATATATATGTGTGTGTGTATACATATATATAACCGAAAAAAAAGCAACACTATTCCTGCCACCATCTCAAAGCATAATGTCCTTATTTTTATTATGGTTATTTATTTTATTATATTTATTTATCTGTATGTGTGTGCATCTCACTATTTTCTGAGCTTACTGAATTCACAGATCCCAATTTACTCATTTCTATAGTCCTCACAACTAGAGCAGGTTCTTGAAAACATTTGGTGATCAACAAATATTAATTAAATGAAGGATAAGCTAATGAATGAATGAAAAGTATGATATTCTCTAGGTAATAGTGTAATACTAATTAACAGAACTTTCTCATAATGTCATTTTTCTTTAAGACATTCAGTGCTTTTTGGGACACTATTCAAAGTAACTTGATCCCATGATATTATGCCCCTGAGTTTTTATACCCCTTATAAAAGCAGTATGGCATGGAGTATTGGTTCTCAAAGATTAGTGTATATGAGAGCCACTTTTTTTCAGTGTTCTTCAAGTGATTTTGGGTTCTGATTTTTGTTTGTGTATTATCCTAAGATTTTTTTGGAAAACTACCTTTCGCATATTCAACTTGATATCTAAAGCTTTCCAAAATAATTTTAAATAGTTACAAAGGGTACAACCTCCAGAGTACTGTAAATACAAGCATTAAAAAAATATATGTTTAGTCATTCTTTTTAATATACCCAATGGAATAAAAATACCATACTGATTTGATACCCAGCATTTTAAAAAAAATGAAAAACTCATTCAATAGTTGAAAAAGTAACACTATTCATTTTTTTCTTTTTTAACTCATTTGTCCATTTTATTTTCACTGGAGAACTTAGTCTTAATTTAAATATCTTATGATCAAGAATCTTAATGTTCACATTATCATAGTTCTATGATAATTTTTAAATTAATTTTAAAAACAATCTATGACCATAAAGTTCTATGTCTTAAGTTTTTTCTTCAGGACTGAGTCATCATTGTGATTAGTATTAGTACACGTTTTAACAAAAGACTGAAAATACATTTCAAATTTTGATAACAAAAATGTAACATAAAAGTAAAATTTCATTGTAAATTCAACCTTTAATGAGATATAAGGTACTCTCTTCCAATTTAGATCATGTATCCAAGGGTGAATATTTTTTTTGGCCAGAATGAGAAGGGTTTTAATACCAATCAATTCCTGATTTTTAAAAAAAATAATCATTGACAAACTTTGTTCACATAAAAATGTATATGAGATTGGAAGGAGTCTCATAATAGCAATATAACATGACTCTTTGAACTACTTTTGAGTTACAGGCCCCAAATTGCAGTAATCCATTATCAAAAATTATGTTCAGTGATCTAAAAGCTGACAACTCAATTAGTTCTCTTTTAATTTTGTTGAAAGGAATTAGAAAATACTGTACTTGCAGAAAGATTTATTTTCTAGTCATTAGTAACATTTACCTTCTCAACATCAACATTGATATTTTAAATTATCTCTGTATTTGACATCCTGGGGGATTGCACATGGCAGTGATGCTGGGCCATTGTTAGATAAGGCCTAGTTATGTGAACTAGGAAAAGACCCAGTATAAGTCGGAATGTGGTAAAAGAAAACCAGGATAACCCAAGCACATTTTCAGGCAGATTAGTTTTAGGAATAGCACACGTGGAAATTGAAAATTTGGAAATTGATTCACTTAGAACTATTTGAGCCCCTACCCTTCTTTGGTAAATCTTTATGTGCCTCCAGAGATATACATACCTTTTTTTTTTTTTTTTTAAAGCTCATAACCTTGGATAGTAGCTAAAAATGTACAGGTTTAAAACCTAACCTCAGAGATTATAATTCATAGGTCTACTATGAGGCCAGGAATCTGTTTTTTTATTCTTTTGACAAAGTCACCCCGGTTGATTCAGATGCACGTTATCCATAAAGTGCTTTCCAAAAAATATTGTGTGGAGAAAGTAAATACTTAAATAAGAACAGTAGATAACGTTATTAATTGCTTTGTCCCATATGTTACATATTACATATGTATACATATGTTGTATGTTACATATTACAAATATTTATTCATAAAATCCTTTCAGCACTGATGCAGCTATTACTAGTGTTCCCATTTTAAATTTGGATAAATTGAGTTAATGAGAAATTAAATCCCTTGTGTAAGATACACATCATGAGAAATGGGAGGGAACATTAATTAACATGAGGCTGGTGAAGACCAGGGCGCAGATAGTCTAGAATTCCAGGTTGAGAGGTAGCAGCGTTTTTGGGAAGCCCTGGGAATCTATGGAAGGACTTTATACAGGTAAAGATATACTCAGACTAGTCTGATAGAAAGAGGCCAGGGGCAGAATGCTGGAACGCCAATATTTAAGGAACAGATAAAGGAAGAGAAACCTGGATAGACACAGAAAGGATCGATTAGAGAGAGAGAATGATATAGCCAAAGCAAGCCTTCCAAAAGAATGAAGTAAGTCATAATGTCACATGGTAGAGACTAAGAAACAAAAGAACACAAAATTGTCCACTGAATTTAGCAAAAAAAGAGATCACTGTTGAAAATGATTTAATTGGTGGCATAGAGATAGAAGCTAGATGGCAGCAGTTTGAAGAAAATAGAGAAAGAAGAAAATTGAAGAATGCATACAACTCTTGCGAGAGACTTAACTGTGAAGAAGAAAAAGACTTGTGCTACTGCAAGGCTGAGGACATAAGAGTATTTTTATATGTTGAAGAAAAAACACATATGAGGAAATAAATGATAAGGAGTTGATAAATAAGTAATTCAAGAAAACAGAAAGGTAGAAACAGCAGGAAGTTAACCATATAACTATTACATTAATATAGGATACAGATTAAGAGTTGGGTTAAAGGAAAAGATGGTTGGTGCTAAAATTTTGCTCAATAGGTAAGTGTCAGCAGGTCAGCAGATGACAGTGATTAAGAGAAATAGAAGGGAAAAAAAAGAGAAAGAGAAGGTGATGTTTCTGGATTACATAATCCTCAAATGATCAAGGATTTTTACAAGTGTGTTCAAAGAGCATGCTTGAAAAGTAGCACTGAGGAGCTATGATAATGATAAGCCAGAGCTATAAGAAATAACTGAATTAAAAAGTATACCTTGAGTCAGTCATTTAACAAGTCAATTGAGGGCTTTCTCTTTACTGGAAATTATGCTAAGGACTCAAGTAATAAATAAGGATATTTCAGTACTTCTCAGCCAATGATACTACTCAAGGGAAAGGTGTTCATAAAAATTGCTACAGAATTTACAGAAGGCTTAGAATTATATATATATATATGCCCTTTTTGGGAAAAAATAAAACAGTTTTTGTTGTGTTCATTTTGATAGCACCAGATTTCTTTATGCAAGTGATTAGTGGTAATTAGCTACAAAAGGTTGGAAGAAAGCACAATCTGTCTGATACATGGACAAGATGCCATATCATAAAATAACTACAAAGAAATAAAAATGTCTAATAGAAATCTATAAAAATGCTATCGGAACAGAGAGTGGGCATGTTCACAATGCCTTAATGTAGAGAAGATGGGAAAGTTACATGTAGGAGGAAACATCTATGTTGAGTCTCATCCAATGTACTTTCTAGGTTTAGAAAAGGGGGAGCAGTTCATGTAGGCAACTGTGAAAGTCATGAAGTCACAAAAATTGCTGAATTCACATTTTGGAGGATATTGCATGGATGTTATTTGTACTTATCTGTACAAGAAATTCTGGGAGGTGAGGGTGGAGATTGGGAGATGTTAAACAAAGGAGAAAATGAGATAAAGAATAAAGAAGATTACGTTTGAATATGTTAACCTCTGCAGCAGTGTAAAGGATCAGTTTTTTGAGGGGAAACTGGAGTGAAGAACACATGTTAATAGGTTATTGGAAGTAATTAGAGTAGAGCTGAAAAAAGCCAAAATAGAGCAGAAGCCATGGACATGGGGAGGGGTGCAAGGATTTGGGAATGACTTGGAATATACAGTGTAAATGTTTCAAGTAGGGCAAGAGTCGAGAAGGACTCCATGATCCTTAACATAAACAACTGAACAGATAGAAGGTGGTGACATTGACCAAGGTAAGAGAGTCCAAAGAAGAAACAAATTCTTCAAGGTATCATATGCTAAATCAAACCACACGTATAAAGTAAAATAATGCCAATATAAGAAATTCTATATTTTTTTGGCTACACACTTAGACAATTGAATATTCCACATAAAAGTTAAAGCCATATGCCTGACTTGCTGACAAGGCATGCTCTGTTTTTGTTTTCAAAGAAGCTAAGCTGCAAAGGAAGTGAGACATTCCCTAGCTCTCTTTCCATACAGTCTAAATCATAAATTGCACAGTCTGTCAGTGGAGTTCTGGAAAATATGGATATAAAAGGACTCTTCCTTCCTCCCTCTCCACCTCTGTCTGCCTAAGTCATGAAGATGGATCAGACATTTACAGAAGCAGCTGTCAAGGTCTTACTCACTGCAGTGTGAGGGTGATTGCCATGCTGCTCCAACAAAAGCAAAATGGCAGCATTTAGATCAACTGACACATCAGATCTCCACAGCTGTTCTTTACAAATAATACATTAATCAGGGTTTAAACAAGGTATTATCACCCTGACAAAATTTTAGAGGATTGCATCAGAGAAATCTCCTGAAATTACTCCTATTGAACACAAACCAGGGCCTGATATTTTCCAAAAGCACAATGATTTCAGAAATCATAGGCTGTTTCTTTTTTAATCCTTCTACAGAAGAACACTTTCTTGATTAGTGATCTGATCCTACAGAATATGTTGAGTCTCATCCAATTATTTTCTAGGTTTAGAAAGGGGGAGCAGTCCCCTTTATGAGGCTTTCTTGAAATAGGAGTGTTAGGTAATATCTGAAGGCATTTTTCCCCCAGCAGTGACTTTTATGTTGGTGAATTTTTAGAGCATTCTTTAAACATTCTTTATTCTACTTTCACTGCTCTTTTACACTGGGTCCTCATTGTGTTCTGCCTAAGTTACAGTTTACTAAATGGTTACCTTCACTCCAATTCTTTCCTTCCTTCATTCTTTCTTGTACAACATGCCCCAATTTAATATTGTATGTGTCACCTGACCATCCAAAAACCTTAGATGACTTTACCTTTCTCTAGCATATATTCTCACATCTTTGCTCACATCTTTGCAAGAGTCTCTAAAATCTATTACTAAGCTGACTCACAAGCTTTGTAATCCACTACTAAATACCCATGTCCTCTAGCTAATGAAATACTTTGTGCCTTCCCATGCCTACATTTTAAAAAAATAAATTTATTTATTTTATTTACTTATTTTTGGCTGTGTTGGGTCTTCATTGCTGCATGCGGGCTTTCTCTAGTTGCGGCGAGCAGGGGCTACTCTTTGTTGTGGTGCGTGGGCTTCCCATTGCGGTGGCTTCTCTTGTTGCGGAGCACAGGCTCTGGACTCATGGGCTTCAGTAGGTGTGGCACACGGGCTCAGTAGTTGTGGCTCACGGGCTCTAGAGAGCAGGCTCAGTAGTTGTGACACACAGGCTTAGTTGCTCCACAGCATGTGAGATCTTCCCGGACCAGGGATGGAACCCATGTCCCCTGCATTGGCAGGCAGATTCTTAACCACTGTGCCGCCAGGGAAGTCTCCATGCCTACATTCTGAATTCTTACCTCTTTTAAAATTCAGTTCCGTTGTTATCTCTTTGATGAATCTGTTCCCATTATTCTCCTGAAATTACCTCTGCCTTTAAATATTATTTTTAAAGTATATATTTATTTCATTTTATTTGTAAAATAAATGTATTTCTTGTTCGACCCCCTTTTAGTAGTCCATATTGCCATGTGGAAGTAAGCATATTGAGGTTGGACTTAATGTATTTTTTAGAGGCAGAAGGGGTATTCAGGGGAAAAGGAGGGCTTAACAGATTTGGTGAAGTTTATATTTGACCTGTAAGACAAAGGAGAACTTCAAGAAGAGCTCCTTGTGAGCTTGGAGTATATGAGGAAATCTGATATTAATTTTCATTAAGTATCTCCATCTCTGTGTCATCTGTCTGACTATTTCTCTGCCCTTCAGTTTTCTTCTCTGCCTTTCCCCTGGTGGAGGCACCTCCTCTGACACAGATACCTCTGTTTGCATTTTGCTGAGCTGGAGATACATTTAACTTTTCATAAATTGTTATTATGAAGAAAAATATGAATCAAACAACAAACGTGAGCTAATCAACATATATCTGCCAATAGTGCCAGATCCTTATGACCCAATATAATTATTTTAAGCTGGAGTTCCATAAACTTGCAAGAATCATCCCAGGATATGGTCAGAAATGAAGATTCTCAGATGCTACCTCAGACCCTATGAATTAGGTCCTTGTCAGCATAGTAAGACCAGGAAGAAAAATCAAGATTGCAAAGAAAGAAATATACTTTCATTATTCACAAGTATTACTGTCAGTTTAGAATACTGTAAAAGAATTTTTAGATTAGTACTTGGCATTTAACAAGGGAGATTAGTAAGATTTATTGACACAAGGTCAAATACAGAGATCAATTTCATTTTTCTGTAACAAACAGAAAATGAAATGTTTAAGTAGATTAGCATCAAAAGTATGAAGTGCCCAGGAATCTACTTTCTCTCTGTGGAGAACATTGAGCACTATTGTTTTAGTCTACTTGCTGCCTAACTAAATACCACAGACTAGGTGGCTTAAACAATAGAAATTTATTCTTTCCAGTTCTGGAGGCTGGGAGGTCCAAGATAAAGGTGCCAGGAGGTAGATTTCATCCTGAGGGTTCACAAGTTAGGTTTCACTCTTCTCTTGGCATATTGACCCCTGTCTTGCTATGTGCTCACATGACCTATGCTTTTTATGCTGCCACAGAGAGAAAGATACGGCTCTATTTCCTCTTTATATAAGGTCCCCAGTGCTACTGATTTAGGGCCCCACTGTTATGACCTCATTTAAACTTAATTGTCTCCTAAAGGCCCTTTCTCCAAATACAGTCACACTGAGAGTCAGAATTTTAACATATGATACTGGAGGGGACACAATTCAACCCATAGCAAATATTAAAACAGATCTACATAAAAATGAGAGAAATGCCCTGTTGTAAGACAATAATGTAAAATGTAAATTTTCTCTGAATTGATCAACTGATCACTTGTAATCCAAATCAAAATCCCAATGTGGTTGCTCTTGGACTGGAAGGATGAATATTGTTAAAATTGCCATACAACCCAAAGTAATCTACAGATTTAACATGATCCCTATGAAATTACCCATGACATTTTTCAAAGAACTAGAACAAATAATCCTAACTTTAAATGGAACCATAAAAGGCCCAGAATTGACAAAGCAATCCTGAGGGAAAAGAATAAAGCAAGAGGTATAACACTTCCAGACTTTAGACAATACTACAAAGCTACAGTAATCAAAATGGCATGGTATTGGCACAAAAACAGAAATGTGGATCAGTGAAACAGAATAGAGAGCCCAGAAATAAATCCACACACTTATGGTCAATTAATCTTTGACAAAGGAGGCAAGAATATACAATGGAAAAACAACAGTCTCTTCTGCAAGGTGTGTTGGGAAAGTTGGACAGCTGCATGTAAATCAATGAAGTTAGAACACACTCTCACACCACATACAAAAATAAACTCAAAATGGCTAAAAGACTTAAATATAAAACAAGACACCATAACACTCCTAGAAGAGAACATAGGCAAAACATTCCCAGACATAAATAGTACCAATGTTTTCTTAGGTCAGTCTCCCGAGGCAATAGAAATATTGATAAAAGCAAAAATAAACAAATTGGACCTAATTAAACTTACAAGCTTTTGCATAGCAAAGGAAACCATAAACAAAATGAAAAGACAACCTACAGAATGGGAGAAAATATTTGCAAACAATGAAACCAACAGGGGCTTAATTTCCAAAATATACAAACAGCTCATACAACTCAACAACAACAACAAAAAGTAATCCAATTGAAAAATAGGCAGGAGACCTAAACAGACATTTCTCCAAGAAGACATACACACGGCCCACAGGCACATGAAAAGATGCTCAATATCTCTCATAATTAGAGAAATGAAATCAAAACTACAGTGAGGTGCCATCTCACATTGGTCAGAATTGCCATCAATAAAAAGTCTACAAATAACAAATGCTGGAGAGGGTGTGGAGAAAAGGGAAACTTCCTACATTGTTGGTGGGAATGTAAGTTGATGCAGCCACATGGAAAACAGATTCTTTAGAAAGATAAATATAGAGTTACCATATGATCCAGCAATCTTACTCCTGGGCATATATCTGGAGAAAACTCTAATTCAAAAGATACATGTAGGGCTTCCCTGGTGGTGCAGTGGTTGAGAGTCCGCCTGCCGATGCAGGGAACACGGGTTCGTGCCCCTGTCTGGGAAGATCCCACATGCCACGGAGCAGCTGGGCCCGTGAGCCACGGCCGCTGAGCCTGCACGTCCGGAGCCTGTGCTCCACAACGGGAGAGGCCACAACAGTGAGAGGCCCGCGTACCG
>NW_006795399.1:1148966-1152601 GCF_000442215.2 Lipotes vexillifer
AAAAAAAGATACATGTACCTCTATGTTCATAGCAGCACTCCTCACAATAGCCAAGACATGGAAACAACCTAAATGTCCATTGACAGATGAATGGAGAAAGAAGATATGGTACACATATATAATGGAATACTATTCAGCCATAGAAAAAGAATGAAATAATGCCATTTGCAGAACATGGAGGGACCTAGAGTTTATCATACTAAGTTAAGTAAGTCAGAAAGACAAATACCATATGATATCACTTATATGTGGAATCTAAAATATGACACAAATGAACTTATCTATGAAACAGAAACACAGACATAGAGAACAGTTGCCAAGGGGGAGTGGATTCGGGGAGGGAAGGACTGGGAGTTTGGGGTTAGCAGATGCAAACTATTATATATAGAATGGATAAACAACAAGGTCCTACTGTATAGCACTGGGAAATATATTCAATATCCTCTGATAAACCATAATGGAAAAGAATATATGCATAACTGAATCACTGTGCTGTACAGCAGAAGTGAACACAGCATTGTAAATCAACTATACTTCAATTAAAAAAACATCCCAATGAGGTTTTTTTGTGTGCTTCCATGTGGACTTGAAAAACTGGTTCTATAATTCTATAGTTTATAGAATTATGTTTCTTACAGTATATAGTTATATAATTCTATAATTTATTTGAAAACAGAAAGGGCCAAGAATATTCTTGACACTATTAATAAACAACAAGATGGTTATTTTCCTTCAGATTTCAAACATCTATAAAGCTATATTCTTTGAACAGTACGATATTATATAGGGATAGCCAAATAGCCCAATGGAACGGAATAAACAGCCCAGAAACAGATCTAATAAAATGGATGTTTTTTATAAAACCAAAATGATTATACACATCAACAAAGTAAAGGGCACCTTTTCATTAAATGGTGCCAGGACAACTGGGTAACCATAATGGAAAAAAATTGGAAAGAAAAAGGATCCTATCTCAAAAAATACACAAAACTACATTCCAACGGGATTAAAGATCTAAATGTGAAAAGGAAATTTCTAAAAAATTTAGAAGGTAAAATAAGAATGTATCTTCATCATCTTTATAAGGAGAGGATTTCTTAAAACACAGAAAGTACTTATTAAAAATAAAAAGACTATAAATCAAGGGCATTAAATTGAATTGTATGTATGAAATGTAAACTGAATTGTGTGTATAATTGAAAATTTGTGATTCAGGAAAAGTCGAAGAGAATAAAGACAAATTACCAGGTGGGATACTTTTTCACAACATATAGTTAACAAAGTACTAGTATTTAGAATATACATTAAACTCTTTTAAATTGGCAAGAAAAAGACAAACAACCTAAACTAAAAATGGGCAAATTATTTGAACAGCCATATCAGAAAAAAGAAAATCCAAAAAAGTTAATAAACATAAGGAAAGGTGATCAATTTCACTGTTGATCAAAGAACTTTTTTTGTTAAACTATAATACATTTTGTATCTACTAATTGGCAAAAATCAAAAAGGCAGATAATAATCAGTGTTGGTGAACACATAAAACAACAGGAAATTTCATGCAGTGCTGTGAGGGGGTCTAAACTGGTAAACTTCTAGTAAAGAAATGCATATTCTCTGACTCTGAGTTTGTATAAGAAATATAAACCCTAGAGACACATACAAGAATGTTCATAGCAACATCAATTCTAACCGAAAAAAATATGCTGGAAATACATATTTATCAAGAACAAAAAAGATAAATAAATCTTGGCAAAACTAAAGAAAAAATTAGAAAAGTCTGAAAATGTTATATTTCTTAACTTGGGTAGTAGTTACATAGCGTTTGCTTTATAATTATTAACTTCACATATATGATATATATGTCACATATATGGTTTATACACTCTTCTGGATATGTAGGATATTTCACAATTGAAAAAAAATATTATTCAGTCGCTTGTAGACCTAAGAACTGTCTTAATTCAGTAATGAACATGTGCATTAAGCTTAATAATCAAAGATTTTTGTCTGAATTTAAAGTTTAGTCTTCTTTCCCCAGTTCTATGCCCCTTCAATTGGAATCTCTAACAACCTCAATATGGAAGAGAGGGAGCTACTGACCTTCTCTATTTCCCAGGCTTGCCCAGCTCCGTCTCCTCCTTCCACCAGCTGCCTGCCCCTTGTTCTTTATTCCTCCAGAGTTGGGATAATAGAAGAATAAGTGAGGAGGGAAAAGAAAGGTCTTATTTAACAGGTTCTGTCACCATCAGGTTTTCGTGTCATTTGGAAAGTTGAAAGTTGACTCTTTTCCTCCTGAGGTTAGTTAGTTCTTGTGAGATCCCCCCGAGGGAACATCTGACTGCAGTTGCCTCAATGAGGCAGTGCCTTTCCTGTGGCTGGACATTTAATAATACATTCAAATAAAAGATGATGAAAACAAACAAAATCTTAAGCTTCTGTCTCTATGGGTACAAGTGCAGTCTCTTTGTAGTACTGCCCATGGCAAGAAGCAATCTTGACGGAGGTTCCCTATTAAATGATCCAGGTTGGATCCTGCTCACCCAGGAGGTCCACATCTGAACATGGGAAAGAAACTTCTGTCTCCAGTTGCCCACAATGCGGCAAGGTTTAAACTTCTCCAGAATGAGCCCAACTTTAGTGCACGTGACTCTGGGACCAAACTAATGTTCTTAATTCAAATTCAGCCTCATGGAGGGCTAGAGTAGAGAGGAGAAATATTACAGCACGCTGTCTCCAAAGCTCTTGTAACTCCCTTAAAAAAAAGAAAGTTCTGTCTTGGTCCCTTCATGATTAATACTTTTGTGTCTATTAGATGGGTGCTTTGCCACAACCTCGTTGTTGTCATCACTGTCATTGTTTGTTTTATCTTTTGGAAGGCAAGAATTCTTTCAGCTTTATGGTTTTCTCTCCATCTCTTGAGACCTTAGTAGAAAACGAGTCCCATTTTAACAACTTGCTACAACACTTTCAATCAATCCACACCACACCTCGACATATGGGTCCTTCACTTCCTAAACCTGTCCTGAGTTCTGCATTTTGATGTTTTGTTGGTTTTCCTTTCTGCTGGCCCTTAGCAGAGCAGAATAACAGAAAACTAAGACCGTCACTATTCATCCTTCTGGGTTTTTTTCCTTCATAAGTTGATCTACACCTCTTATCTATTATGTTGCCTCTCCAAGTCTCTTTGTCTTTATGGGACCATACTTTTATGATCCATTTACTGCATATTAGAAGATTTCAGAAGAGAGAAGTATGAGCTTTGTAAATAATGTAGTCAGAATACCAGGAACTAGTTCTCATCCTGTCCCCATGGCACCTAGAAAGGGCTTTATTCAAGACTATTTCATAAATGAATTAAATAATAAATGAAACAAAAAATTTCTCCCAACAGTTAAAGAAGAAAAGAGGCTTCTTGTATCATATATTGTATACAATTGGAATAGTATGCTCTGCCAAATATTTATGTGACAGCTAAGTAATAATCTAAGCAATGAAAGAAAAACTCGATAATTTTTCTTGCTTAGATTTTTTGATTGCCAGGGCATGTGTTTGATGAGCACCTGGTATTATCAGAAATTTTCAACTATTGTGAAGCTGCAGCTAGTATAGCTTACTGAAACAACTTCTCTCGGCAT
>NW_006795399.1:1152631-1185240 GCF_000442215.2 Lipotes vexillifer
GCATTCAATTCTGTCTTAGGAAAGAATTTAAACATTTGATAGCTTGCTTTGCTTCTTCTGTTTGTTATTCTTTTATCTTGGCAATTGTGTAAATCTCATTATAATCATTGTGGGCATAAAAGTGTAATAAATACCCATTTACTTTACCAATTATACTTTTAATTACTACCCAGAATGAGCTTGGTGGAAAAGAGAGAAAAATCAAAAGGCCTCAGTTCCTTCTTTCTTACCTTGAAAAGAACAAAACTTTGTCACCAGAGACAAAAATATGGTTTTTGCTTGAAAACAAGCAACTATACTTTTGGATAAGCTCATGACATATTTCAACACATGAGATGGTTGTTTTTGAGTGTATGGGCATTTTCATGTACTAAACTGAATGTAAATCTAAAATAATTTGCAAGGTACAAAAAATACAAAAATACACTCTAAAGATATGTATAGATTATATACAAATAAATCAACACTTTTTTCTTTTCTCCATAAGGAATCCCTCCCCATCCCTTCTTTTTTTTTTTTTTTTTTTTTTTTACTTAACCTTTTTTAAACTTAATAAATACTTGAAATTTTTGTTTATTTCCTGGATATTTATCAAAGTGCTATCAGAAGACTTTCCTACTAGGTACAGCTTGGTGGTAACATAAAATAGTGCCTTATTAATGACCTTCAATATTTAAGGGGTTAAAATCCAGTAGTTTGTAATCCCCTGGATAAAGAAGAACAAATAAAGTAGATTTTACATGTTCTCACCACAAAAAAAGAAATAGTAATTACGTGAGATGATGGAGTGTTAGCTAATACTACCGTGGTAATCAAATTGCAATATATAAATATATCAAACCAACACATTGTACCCCTTAAAACTATACCACGTTATATGTCAATTTTATCTCAAAAAAGCTGGGAAAAGCTTTCACAAGAACAAAGAGAACAAAAAAGCATATGAAAACCAGGTGAAGTAGAAACGTGATTGACTTTTTCATTGCAGATAATTTTTCTATCATGGTAATCTCATCATGCTTGCCAGAAATTGCTTCAGGCATGGGTATGTTGCCCAATTTTTGCTAATGAGACATGAAACCTGCTGAGGGGTCTAGAAAAATATATCTCTTTCTTAAGAGAGATGTGTAAGAAAAGATAATCGCTCATCTTTATCTTGTCTGATAAGTGAAAGAAACTATCTTCCAACCAGCCTAAAGATGAAGATACCACCAAGAATTACCAAAGAGAGAAAGAAAAAAGAGAAAAAGGAAAACTTGGAGTCTTTGATGCCGTCTTTGAATAGATAAATCAACCAGCACTGGAGTCCACCCTACCCCGTAACTGTAATGTGAGGTAATAATTTTCCATATTGTTAGTTTATTTGCACGAGGGTTTGTTATTTCTTATAGCAGAACGCATACTAACCAATATACGAAGGGAGATGAGGACGTATTAAACAGTCTAAAGAAGAAAAGCCAAATGGCAACACTGTTTTCAAAAGGATGGGTAGAGTGAATGATTTTGTTGTCTGTAGAAGTCACAGAGAGATGAATTTCAGCTTACTATAAAACTTGCTGTCAGGGCTGTCTGAGAAGGTATATCTGCCCTAGGAAGTGGTAAATTCCCTCTCACCAGAGACTGGCCAACCGTTTCTTAGTTAGCTGTAAATTAAAGAAATTAGACTATACACCTCATGATATTTATGTTTCTGTGAAAACTGGAAGAAAGATTTCCCAAGCTGATGCAAAGTGTAATATTAAAGCTTAACTATAAAACAATCTTCCTTTTCATGTTTATTTTAGGGAAGCTGCACTTACATTTCCAGTGCTCTAAACTAAGCATTAGTTTGCTGAGTTTCCAGATTGTGTTAGTAATGGTGAATATAAAAACACTATATGATTACTATATTAAAGAGTTTAATTTCTAATTGGGACATGTTTTCAATCAATGAAAAATCCTGGCATATAATTGAGTATCAGAATTTGTGATAGAGCTAATAAAGGGTTTGGTATAACAAGAAGTAGAAGAATCAATATGGGCTAAAATAGTTGACCTTGAACTTGACTTTAAGAGAAGGTGAAAACTAACCAAGGGCTGATCTTGACAGCGTATGCATAAGTGTTATACAATAGTGTCTATAAAAACAGAGTCAAATGGACACATTGTCATTTTGAGTTAGTACTATGCAATTGTCAATAATAGATCCCACTATGTGGAGGTATTAAATGAAATGTTAGAACTAGGCCAGGGTTAAGATTAATATCATTATTCATCAAATCATGAACTATATAGGTAAAAGGAACAGACTATTGAACTCCAATCCTAAAATTATCTCAAAAATGTCAAATTTTAAAACTCAAACAAAATAATTTTAGTATTATTGAAAGGAATTACTACTGTTTAATTTTCAAAATAAATAAAGTTAGGAAATTTATTGGTACAATATTAAGTTAGGTAGAAAATATGAAACAAAGTGCTTTCCAATTGTAAGATATTTTGTTACATATAAAGAATATTCTGTACGAAATTTGGGGAAAAGGTAACATTTAAGGTTGAAATTTGAAAAGGTTGCAATATATTCTCATGTCATTGTCTCTGCAGCAGATTTTGGCAAAAGTACTGAATTGAATTGACTGTGTGAGAGACTTAGTAAGAAATGGGGAAAATTGGCCCATTGCGGCCCATGAATGAAAACAGAGAATAATTATGATCAGAGCGTCAGAAAACAGAAGCTACCTAATGCATAGGAATTAAACATAATGATATTTCACAAGTAATTAACTCTTTTAAAATGTATTGTTCTATCAGGTTCCTTAAAAATAAGTATTCTATATTAGAAATCTTAGTATAGCAGCAAAACATTAAACTTTAACATTTTCTTGATGTTTTCAATAACTTCTTATAGGAAATTTGTCATTTTACATAATTTACCCCAAAGATAAACTGAAACCAAATGCAGACTTTGAATTCATTTTAATTTATTATGTATGGAGTTCATGCTTTATAGTACTTTCTAGATATTATCCTATACATATTAGAAATGCTCCAAGCAGAAATCAGATTATTTTAGATTTTGTGGAAATTGACACCCTAATATTTTTTCTCAGAAGATTAGATCTGTGCCTTTAAAAGAAGCTGTAAGAATTTGAAACAGGATTTAGATTTAGATCTCTGACCCTCAATATTTAAATGAACCTATGAGGAACCAGGCCACAAAATAGTACTTTCCACCATGTTTTTCCCTATCCTGATTCTTCTAACAATTACTAAAGGCTTTATCATTATATTTCATTGTTTAGGTTCTTATTGCAATGATCAATTGATCTTCTTCTTTCTCTGCAACGTAAGAAAAGCGAAGATGAATTATGTCCTTGAAACTACACAGATAAATGCAATCTAGTGCTGAAATAAGACTGAATGGATAAAGTTGTGGCTCTCAAACATAGTAAGTCTTAGATGCCTTTGAGCAATTCACATTTTTCCTGCTACCCTTAAAACATAAGATGTGTAAAATACATATAAAACCTGCAAAAGTATTTATTTTGTTCGTTTCCTTCATTATTAGATCTCCCTTCAGGTGTGACCCTCACAGGAATGTACTTCTGTGCAGGAGAGCTGGGGTTAATACATTACAGAAAGTTCATAACGATTTTGAAAATGTAGAGGAACTATGTGTTCAAGGAATCAGGTTAAAGATAGCCAAATACTTTGCCAAAGCTACGCCCATCCACTATGCTGGAAACCACACATTGTTAAATTTCAGTATCTCTCACGTTGTTCAATATAATGATAAGTTGAAAAAAGGAGGAAATTTGTTTAATTTTTCTCACCCAATCTTTCAGGTCTCCTTTAGGATTGAAGGACCAAATTTATAGGCTAAGAAGAAGATTAATCAGTATATCATTAAAACAGCAGGACATATGGGTAAAACATGAACACTTCTGCCAGTCACCTGGAAGCTTCCAAGTGTCTACATGTTTGGTATGATGTTAACTAAATATTTGAATTACTAATGGAATATTTTTATTTGGGAGTTTTGGTATTATATAGTTTTTTTTTTTTAACATGTCTGTATTATACCAGGATGTTGGTGTGGTAGAGAAATACAGTAGTTCATTGTGGAAAAATTACTGTTATGATTGGCTTGAAGGAACATGTTAAGATTCATCAGATACCAATATGATGGTTGAGAGAGTAAAGGTAATTATGTCAATTGCGCACAATTAGTAGGCACAACTCTATTCATCAGTCATTTCTTCATAATGATTTTGCTTGAATCATGATAAAACAAAACTTTATTTACTAGGAACTATATTTTTGTCTTTGTAGGATAATATAAATTGGTAAGGAAAAAAAGTAGCTGACATAAAACAATGTCAGCTAGCCAAAGGGCACATTGAGGATCTTGTTTTTTATAAAGTTTTTGGCACTTTCCTCTGCTATCGTAATATGCTTAGGCACTCCAAGACTCTAGTTAGTGAATAGAGGTCTTCACTTATTGACAAAATCAGGGATAGTGCCTCATACTCATTCGACAAGTCCCACTTATGCATGAAAATGAGCATTAACTATCTACGGTGAACACTTAGAGAAAGAAATAGAAATGAAAATAAAACATGATGTATGGTCTTAAGTTCTAGCATTTTATGACCTAATGCTAATAGACAACACCCTAAGACAACTAGTTAAACTAGGAGATTCCCTTTAAGTTCCCATATTTTTCCATTACTTTCTTTTGGTTGGTTATTTCTTTTCATTGTGGGTGTCCTTAAGAAAGGCAAGGTGGAGTCAAAAGGGATGAGTCATGTAACAGAAGATGTAGATACATAAATTTCATTAGATAGAAAATACTTGCAAACCCAAATGTGAGATTCTATAGGCTATGGAGGCCTTAGGTAAGGCACAGTTAATAAGAAACAAATAAAAGGAAGGAGAGAGGTGTGTGTGTATGTGTCAGAGACAAAGAGAAAGAAAGAGAGATAACTATGAAAACTAAAATTATAATTAAAGTTTATTTAGCTCTAAATAAGCAATTTTTATACAGAAATTAGACATGTTGGAGAATTCCACATGACAAAGAACTGATGGCTGGGTCTGGATAATAGCCAGTAAGAAACAGAGTCCCTAAATCTGATAGTTTTCAGGGAACTGAATGCTACCAACACCATGTGAGTTTGTAAGCAGATCCCTCCTCAGTTGGATCTTCAGATGAGAACCCTGCCCTGGCTGACACCTTCACTGCAGCCTGTGAAAGACTCTAAACAGAGGACCCAGTTAAGTTCTGCCCAGACTCCTGATCCTCAGAAACTGAGATTATAAATGTACATTGTTTCCAGACAAATTGTTACACAGCACTAGATAATACTCCTTATAGTCAGTAAATAGTTTAACAAAACTAATACCAACTTCACATAAATAAAATTAAGGCTTTAAGTCCTTGCCTTGCACACAAATGGAATTTTAGACTACCTTTGTTTTTTTTTTTTTAATGGTACGCGGGCCTCTCACTGTTGTGGCCTCTCCCGTTGCGGAGCACAGGTTCCGGACATGCAGGCTCAGTGGCCATGGCTCACGGGCCCAGCCGCTCCGCGGCATGCGGGATCTTCCCGGGCCGGGGCACGAACCCGTATCCCCTGCATCGGCAGGCGGACTCTCAACCACTGCATCACCAGGGAAGCCCCAGACTACCTTTTAATGCCCAGTTTCTAGAAGTATATTCCTGTGATATAAGACATCCAATCCTATTTGCTGCTTTTAAAAGTAAAATAGGAATTCAGTAGTTTTGATGAACAATAAAGGCTGCGATGGAAAATATTTCTTCATTCTGAGTCGTTTTGCAGAAGTTTTGTTACTTTCACTTTTTTTTTTTTTTTTTAACATATAACCATACACCACCACTTGTTTATGTATTCACTACCAAAGTCAAACAGAATTCCCACTGACTGAGATTTAAATCATTTAAAAGATTATTTTTAAAGACAATACTCAGTGAACAAGAAAATCTTTTCCTCTGTAGCTTCTGGAACCAAAAACCTCATTCCTACACCCTGCTCTTTTTTCTTCTAAAATGTATTTATTTCTTGTAATAGTAGGTCTGGTTTTAAAGAAAAGAGCCTTTATTTTGGCAGATGAAAGAAAGGGAGAAATCTGCAAGCAACTGCAGGTAAGCGAAGAGAAGTGTTTAGTTTTCCAAATATTTCAGCAGAACAAAAGTGAGCAGAAGGAAAAAGGAGTGGATTACACCATGCAATCAACTCTTTCACGGTGTTTGCATTTCAAAAACATTACACAACTGTTAACTTGCAGAGACACTCAATTCTTAGGAGGCAGTTGCATATTATGGACAGTTTTACCAAATGCCTTAGTCGGGCAAATTTTGTGGGCTGGTCTAACACAAATATCAATCTAGATTGACTTGGAAATTGTGCTTAAGACCAGCAGCCATTCAGCCCAGTGCTTTACACTTGGAGAAATTACCTTGTTTGTTTCAAAAAAAAAATATTAATGCAAGAGCCATGTAATGATTCTGGCTCCATATTTGCCAACATGGCATCACGACACTTAAGTGTTATTCTAATCCTAATACTGCCAGAGAATTGTAACCAAAGGGAAAGAAATGTCCCCAGATCTCTGAAAACAACAAGTTACTGTCCCTTTGAAGGGAGTGAGGATGCCCGGCATAGTTATAATAACTCCTGCAATAGTCAACTCATTCTCCTTAACTCAAACGTCATATTATCTAAAAGAAATAATTTTATAATCCGTATCAAGGATTTTAAGAAGGTTTTAAAGATTATTTTAACCATCAGTGTATACTTTCAAATATAGAAGAATTACTGCAGAGACTAAAACTCCACTCTAACTACAAATAAATATGAAACTTTGTTTGACAATGTTATGGCATAACATCACACTTTTATTTTAAAAACATTTTCTTTCATCTTGAAATATTAAAAAAAAAAAGGTTTTTACATTGTGCTTGATTTTGCTGACATCTAAAGAGATGCTCTTTTATTCGACAAAGAGCAATTTTTCAATTGTCACTCAAGAGTTTATTAATTGGGCTCCAAATATTTACCTCTCTGGAATTTCAATGGTTATAAGAAGGAGAAATGAGATTACATATTCATATTTCAGTTTATATACAAAAGTTTCAAAAATACTCTAAGGCATTCTCCCTTTCATTCAACTCTTTAAAAGGGGAGAATTTAAGCAGTGGAACCATCATCAGTTTAATTAACATAGGAAATGTCTAAGGCAAAGTAAGCAATCTGGGACCTAATAAAAATGCCATAACTGAGTGAAATGAAAAACAACCCTCAACTTGCTTTGGCAAAATCAGGTGTGAATTTTTCCAAGTATATATTGTGCACAATGAAGCCTTGATGAGAATTGTCTATAATAACTAGCAGAACTCTCCAATATTCTCACAGTAGGAAAAGCAAACAAAAGAGCTTCCGGGAAAGTTTGGAAGTAAATGAAACTCTAAAATAATAAGCTAATATGTCTTCCATTATAGAAAAGAGATAGAAAGGTATGGTTTAGTTGGGAACAGGCTTGAGCTAAAATGCACGTGTGTTCAATACCATGACTAAAATTACAAAGATTTATCTTCTTTAAAATCAAATTTATGTACTTAGCGGGAACACATACTAACTAATGATTCGTCTCAGATTGCCTCATCAAAACCTTCCTAAAATTACCCTGGATAAGCTATGAAATAGCACTCGATAAATACTTATTGATTGATCTGTCATAAGTGTATATAAGTGAAGTAACTATTACCTACAGAATGACCATTGGTGGCTGTGAAGACTTTCATGACCCCTATTATCTCCTAGCACTCAGCCCATCTTATAAGTAAAATGGGGATAGGTACACATGCCTATTTCATGGGGTTGGAATAATGAATACTTGAGTTCATATGTATAAAGTGTTTAGAACTGTTCCTGAAACAATCTATGCTCAATCTATGGGGAACTTTAGACGTATGGGAGAACAGAGGGAGAAGACATTAAGTTAGCCTTGGGGATAACAAAAAGCTTCACAAAAGAGGGTGCATTTGAAATATGAATAGAATATCCTTAGGAAGGGAAAGAAAGTGAAGAAATTCTAACCACACTACTCTCCTGCTATTTAAATCCTTTAATAGCTTCCCAAAAGTATATGTGTGTGTATGTGTGTGTGATGTTTGTGTATGGGATATCACACACAAACATATATGATAATATGTAAATGCCCTAATTTGGCTTAAAAGACCCATCCTGGCCTGGTTGGTTACATTTTGCTAATTATGCATGCTCATCTGTCACTCTTCTCACCCCCGTAACCCACTGATCTTTTTTCCATTCCAAGTGCCTTTATTTCTCTCTTTAGTCCTCTGCATCTCTCTCAACCTGATTCCCTCTTCCCACTGATTTTTCCTTGCTAACTCTTACTCATCATTTCAGGTTTCGACTTCATATCATTCATTGCCTCTAAGAAGCCTTAAGGATCTTTCTAGACTAAGTTGGATGAGCCTACTATATGCTTTCATAGGACCCTGTATCTTTCTTTTTCTATTGATATGAAGCCAATTACCACAACGTTAGTAACTTAAAATAACAGCCATTGATTGTCTCACAGTCTATGGGGCAGAAGTCTGAGCAGGCTTGACTGTGTTCTCTGTTTAGGGGCTCACAAGGCTGAGTCAAGGTGTTGACCAACTTGGCTGGGTTCTTCTCTGGAGGCTCTGTGGAGAATCAGCTTCTGAGTTCATTCAGGTTGCTGGGGTTTTGTGCTTTTGAAACTGAAGCCTCCATTTCCTTTCTGGCTGTCAACCAGGTAGCACTTTTACCCACCAGAGGACTCCTGCTTTGTGGCCTCCACCAATGGTACAGCAAATCCTTCTCATGCTTTCAATGTCTCTGACTTCCCCTGTTGCCACAGCCAGAGAAAACTCTCTGCTTTTAAAGAGCCTATGTGATTAGATTGGACCTATCAGATACAGTTCCTTTTAATTAACTCCAAAATAACTGATTAGAAACCTTAGTTAGATACACAAGAATTCCTCTCACCATAACATAATCACAAGAAGAATGATATCTCAACATATTCACAGACTCCACCTAAGCTCAAGGATTAGGATCACTGAGGATTATTCTTAGAACTGTCTACTACAGACCTCATACTCCCCTTTATATTACCTATAGTTACTTGTGACTGCTTGTTTTTTCTTACTATATTTATCAAGTCCTAATTTAGCACTCGTTATGTTCTAGGCACTGTCCTAACATTTTAGGAGGATACTATTCTTATGTCCATTTTTCCAATGAGGAAAATTGAGGCACACAGAGTTTGGGTAACCTGAGCAAGATCACACAGCTATAAAATAGAAGTGGGTTTCAAATCCAGGCAGGCTGGTTCTGGAGTCTATGCTCTTAACATTAACTACGCTTTTTGCAAAGCTAGAGTGCAAGCTTTATGACTGCATCTCTCTCTTGTTCATTGTAATCCCTATGCTTACCTCAGTCCATAGCACGTATGTATTTATAGTATAAATATCAAATGAAACTTTAAGAATTTTTTTTCAAACAATGTTATTGAGCAACCATAGCTCAATTTGTGCCATATTAAAGAATGACAGTTCCATATACGCCACTCATATGCACCAAGCATGATTCTAGACGTCAGGGAAACAATAGTGAGCAAGACAAATGTATTACCTTCTCTTGGAATTTGCCTGGATGTCAAGACATACAAGTAAGTATCCAAATACAATATGATGTGGTAAGCATTACAATAAAATTAAATTTCATTATCAGATGAATTAAAGGAATATGTGCGGGCAATATGATGTCTATCAGCTTTCCTATATTTGAACATTCCAGATCAGATCATGGAAAATAGTAATTTGAATAAAAGTAAAACCCTAAGAGCTGAAACATTAACTAATCAAGAAATTAAATTTGAAGTTCTCTCAGCATCCAATTCTTTGTGTTACACTTTGAAATTACTCATATTCCCATAGGCAGAAAAGCTAATATAAGTAAGCTCAGCCACAGGGATTTGCCCCAATTGCTACTGTTTGTGAATTCATTACTTTCCCTAGGTGGAGTTCGAGTGGAAGCACTTCAAATCACATCAGCACCAAAATTAGACTTCTCGATTAGTGTCATGTTTTATAACAAGCATTTGTAAAGCAGTCAGCCTTTGCCACTATAAAATGGGGCATCTGTTAATGTGTGTTTATATCTGCTCATCAATTAAACTTAATTATCTTTCCCTGTGGTTTTCAATCAAAGAAGATCTACATGTAAATATATGGCTTCTTTTGAGATTAATAGAAATTCTACATAAAGAGTAAAGGAGAAGGGAGCAAAGGAAGTTAGCATTTATTAAGCAACTATTATGTACCAGGTACCTTTTAATATATTATCCCATTTAAATCTCTCAACAACTGCATGACATTTCTAGTATAATTCCATGTTACAAACAAAAACCCCAAGGCTTGGTGAGATTAAGAATTGTTTAAGATCATGCAATTCACATGTAGCCATTTTATACCTAGCATTAACCACCTGTAGGCATGTAAAAAGAGTCTATGTCAACAGATTTTGGAATAAAAAGCAATTCCCAGTCTGCTACTTCCAAAGAGCATTTTAAGTTTGTTTTGCTTTTCAATTTCTCACTTTAGTGTGACTCATGAAACTTTGTATGATGTGGTTCTCCAGCTGGTACATCTAGTCTAGAAAAGCAAATGTTCCCACAATTTTCCCTTTTGATATTAGCATGGTGTCAACCATGTCTCTTCTGTTTTGATAATATTCTGGTGATATGTCGGCTCCGCCCCCACAATCCTCTATTCTTTAGGATTCTATTTCCAGCTGTCTGATAAAAATGGAAAAAATGAACAAATGGTTCAAGTCTAGAGGGATGTTTTTTTCTGGGATTCAACTGAGGACCAAACCTTATGCCCACCCCCCAAAATTATAAATAAGTTGAAGCCATGATCCAAATGGTCCAGTAATCATTAAGGATACAGTTTCACAACCAAAATGTAATTTGAAAATAAGCAGATGTGCACTTGCATTTCTCAAGTAACATGAAAATGATGCTTAGATTACAGCAAGGCTTTTTATTTTAACATCTTTATTGGAGTATAATTGCTTTACAATGGTGTGTTAGTTTCTGCTTTATAACAAAGTGAATCAGCTATACGTATATTTATACCCCCATATCCCTTCCCTCTTGTGTCTCCCTCCCACCCTCCTTATGCCACCCCCTAGGTAGTCACAAAGCACTGAGCTGATCTCCCTGTGCCACGGCGCTGCTTCCCACTAGCTATCTAGTTTACATATGGCAGTGTATATATGTCAATACCACTCTCTCACTTCGTCCCAGCTTACCCTTCCCCCTCCCTGTGTCCTCAAGTCCATTCTCTACATCTGCGTCTTTATTCTTGTCCTGCCCCTAGGTTCTTCAGAAACTTTTTTTTTTTTAAGATTCCATACATATGTGTTAGCATATGGTATTTGTTTTTCTCTTTCTGACTTACTTCACTCTGTATGACAGACTCTAGGTCCACCCACCTCACTACAAATAACTCAATTTCGTTTCTTTTTATGGCTGAGTAATATTCCATTGTATATATTTGCCACATCTTCTTTATCCATTCATCTGTCAATGGACACTTAGGTTGCTTCCATGTCCTGGCTACTGTAAATAGAACTGCAAAGAACATTGTGGTACATGACTCTTTTTGAATTATGGTTTTCTCAGGGTATATGCCCAGTAGTGGGATTGCTGGGTCAGATAGTAGTTCTATTTTTAGTTGTTTAAGGAACCTCCATACTGTTCTCCACAGTGTCTGTATCAATTTACATTCCCACCAACAGTGCGAGAGGCTTCCCTTTTCTCCACACCCTCTCCAGCATTTATTGTTCGTAGACTTTTTGATGATGGCCATTCTGACTGATGTGAGGTGATACCTCATTGTAGTTTTGATTTGCATTTCTCTAATGATTAGTGATGTTGAGCATCCTTTCATGTGTGTGTTGGCAATCTGTATATCTTCTTTGGAGAAATATCTGTTTAGGTCTTCTGCCCATTTTTGGATTGGGTTGTTTGTTTTTTTGATATTGAGCTGCATGAGCTGCCTGTATATTTGGGAGATTAATCCTTTGTCAGTTGTTTCATTTGCAAATATTTTCTACCGTTCTGACGGTTGTCTTTTCGTCTTGTTTATGGTTTCCTTTGCTGTGCAAAAGCTCTTAAGTTTCATTAGGTCCCATTTGTTTATTTTTGTTTTTATTTCCTTTTCTCTAACAGGTGGGTCAAAAAAGGGTCTTTCTGTGACAGCAATGCTTAACAATAACCCTTTCCTATAATAACATAAATGCCTCTCTTCAAATTATCTGAAAAATTCCTACTGAAACCTTAGACCATGCATGCCTTATTTTTATAGCACTCCCTTTTCTTTTCAAAACCTGTATGAGGGATAAAAGAGGAAGAATTTTTCTCACAACTTTAACTCTCAGAGGAAGAGGTAAAGGGAACAAAATTGCAAGCAAGGCAAGAACCCATTTACTAGGGAGGAAAAAGGAAAGGTTAGAAAGATTCTAATATTAATAATTCACAGGCTTCCAGACTCTATGAATATAGACTTACCCAAAAATATGAACAGTGTAAGCAACCAAACAATGAAACTCCTAACAAAATACTTTAACAGCTTGATTAATATTTAGCTCACATACCATACAATTCACTCACTTGTGTATAACTCAATGTTTTTTAGTATATTCACAGATGTTCAAATACCAGCACAATCTAATTTTCAACATTTTTCTCATCCCATAAGGAAACCCAATAGACAGAGCACAGAGGATTTTCAGGGCAGTGAAGCTACTCTGCATGATACTATGGTGGCTACATGTCGTTATACATTTGTCAAAGCCAGAAAATGTAGAACACTAAGAAAGAACCCTAATGTAAACTATGGACTTTGGGTGATGATGTGTCAATGTAGGTTCATCAATTGTAACAAATGCACCATTCTAATGGGGGGATGTTGATAGTAGGGCAGGCTGTACCTGTGTAGGGGCAAAGGCTTTATAGGAAACCTCTATACCTTCCACTCAATTTTTCTGTGAAGCTCATACTGTTTTTAAAAATAAATTCTATTAGGAAAGAAAAGAAAGGGGGGGAAAAAAAAAGGAAAGGAGAGGAGAGGAAAGAAAAGGATACTCTATATCTATTAGCAGAAAGTTTCCATCCCCCAAGCCCTCTATCCCTCCTTGGCTCTTAGCAACCACAAATCGACTTTCTGTCTCTATAGATTTTGCCTTTTATGGCAATTTCATATATGGTTATTTTAAATAGATAACAATCACTCCAATGTAAATAGTAGAAAATTATTTGCTAAATCAGTGGGATGTACTTCCGGGTTACTCTGGATAATGTCAGCTTCTTAGACTAAAATCTCTCAATACTTCCTCCAAAAAGCAAACTGATCAACAAGGAGAGCAAATGCAAACACACAAAACTGCCTTCTTTGGCATCACTTGGACACCAAGAGTGCCACAGTCCTCATACTAAATATAAGGAAAGAAATGAAGACCAAATTCCAGCAGACATAAATGTGACCTCACCCCATAAGCCTGTGTGGAAATGAGGTGGTGTCTGAAGAGGCTGGGTAGAAGGAGGATAATGGAGGTCATATAAAATAAGACCCAGAATGGCAAGGCCCAATCAAACTACAGAAATTCTGAAACAGGTCTGAGACTTGGTAGACCTGAGCTCTGGCTACAGAAAGGTACACAGAATCTGAAGAGGCAAATTCAAAACATGCTCTGTTCTGGAAAATCATGAAACAATAGGATTGGTAGGACATCTTTTACAGATTTGGTGATAAAGAAAAGAAGAAAGTAAGAGACAATTTAAGAATCTCACAGAAACAAAAGAGAACAAAATCCAAAGACATGCCCATCAATTTCCCCAAAGAAACATTTATTCCTGTACGCCCCCCAAACACTTGATTGCTGTATACATAAACTGTTATTGTAGACCCGGGTATAAACAGTAAAAATCCAGTCTACTTGCATGAAAACTTCTCTATAAAGGAAACAGAAAACTAAAATCAAAGCAATACAGTTGATGAAAAACCTTCCCCATACTCAAAGAAAAACAACCATGAGGAAGAAGAAAATTATAAAACAGCACTCCAGGCTGGATAAAACATACTTATACAAGCATTTGCATATATTTAATGAAACCTAGATCAGAAATTCAGAAACTCAGAACAGAAATAGGCAAAAACACAGAAAAGATTTTTTTTAATATTTTGATCAAACTGAGAAAGAAATTGAAGAAAATACAAAACAATTTTATAAAAACTAAACACCAATTATGTGGTGTACTAGATTCAAGTAAAAATTCTGTAATGTAATAAGAGAAATTTAAGAAAGGTTTGAAAACAACAAAATAAACAAAAATAAGATACAGAATGAAGTTAAACTTAAAGGCGAAAAAAACGGTGGAAATGAAAGACAGGCAAAGATTCAAACATGGCATAATTTGAGTACTTGGATTAGAAACCAAACAACAAACATACTTAAAACAATAACACAAGACAAACTTTTCAGATTGTTTGAAAAGTAAAATCATATCTCTGTTTCAGAAATGTGTATGCCTTTTATTTTTCTCTGTTGCCAAACTGCTCTGTAAAGTATATCCAGAACAATGCTGAATAAGTGGTCAAAGCAGACACTGCCTTGTTCCCAATCTTAGTGGGAAAGCATTCAATATTATGTTAGCTGTTGGGTTTTTGTTGATACCCTTAATTAGCTTGAGAAGTTGTTTTATTCCTGGTTTATTGTGATTTTAATCATGAACGAGTTTAAATATAAACATATTTTTTCACCATCTACTGATATAATCATATATATCTCTCCTTTATTCTGTTAACATGGTGAATATTTTTATTGATTTTCCAATGTTAAACCAACCTTGCAACCCTAGAATAAACGACACTTAGTCATAATGGATTATTTGCTAATTGAAAAAATATGTACATATATTTATATATTTTATTTTAATTAAGTATATATGTTATTTAAGTGTGTGTGTATATATATATATGTATATATATCCACACATATTTAATTTTCTAATACTTATGTTAAACTTTTGGACCCACTTTTTTTGGAATTTTATTTTATTTTTTTATACAGCAGTATCTCATTAGTTATCTGTTTTATATGTATTAGTGTATGTATGTCAATCCCAATCACCCAATTCATCCCACCACCATCACCACCACCACCCACTTTTCCCCTACTTGGTGTCCGTAAATTTATTCTCAACATCTGT
The DNA here is from genome assembly GCF_000442215.2 of Lipotes vexillifer. Lineage (NCBI taxonomy): Eukaryota > Metazoa > Chordata > Mammalia > Artiodactyla > Lipotidae > Lipotes > Lipotes vexillifer. Next base: position 1,167,962 of record NW_006795399.1, read on the forward strand.
GTCTCTACTTCTGCCTTGCAGACTGGTTCATCTATAACATTTTTCTAGATTCCACATATATGCATTAATATATGATATTTGTTTTTCTCTTTATGACTTACTTCACTCTGTATGACAGTCTCTAGGTCCATCCATGTCTCTACAAATGACTCACATTTCATACCTTTTTATGGCTGAGTAATATTACATTGTATATATGTACCATATCTTCTTTATCCATTCGTCTGTCAACGGGCATTTAGGTTGCTACCATGACCTGGCTATTGTAAATAGTGCTACAATGAACACTGGGGTGCATGTGTCTTTTTGAATTATGGTTTTCTCTGAGTATATGCCCAGTAGTGGGATTGCTGGGTCATATGGTAATTCTATTTTTAGTTTTTTAAGCAACCCCCATTCTGTTCTCCATAGTGGCTGTATCAATTTACATTCCCACCAATAGTGCAAGAGGGTACTCTTTTCTCCACACCCTCTCCAGCATTTATTGTTTATAGATTTTCTAATGAGGCCCATTCCAACCAGGGTGAGGTGATACCTCACTGTAGTTTTGATTTGCATTTCTCTAATAATCAGTAATGTTGAGCAGCTTTCCAATGTGCCTCCTGGACACCTGTATGTCTTCTTTGGAGAAATGTCTATTTAGATCTTCTGCCCATTTTTTGACTGGGTTGTTTGTTTTTTTAATACTGAGCTGCATGAGCTGTTTATATATTTTTGAGATCAATCCTTTGTCTGTTGGTTCATTTGCAAATATTTTCTCCCATTCTGAGGGTTCTCTTTTTGTCGTTTATAGTTTCCTTTGTTGTGCAAAAGCTTTTAAGTTTCGTTACGTCCAGTTTGTTTATTTTTGTTTTTATTTCCATTATTATAGGAGGTGGGTCAAAAAAGATCTTGCTGTGATTTACGTCAAAGAGTGTTCTTTCTATGTTTTCCTCTAAGAGTTTTATAGTGGCTGGTCTGACATTTAAGTCTTTAATACATTTTGAGTTTACTTTTGTGTCTGGTGTTAGGGAGTGTTCTAATTTCATTCTTTTACATGTAGCTGTCCAATTTTCCCAGCACCACTTATTGAAGAGTCTGTCTTTTCTCCATTGTATATCCTTGCCTCCTTTGTCACAGATTAGTTGACCATAGGTGTGCGGGTTTATCTCCGGGCTTTCTATCCTGTTCCATTGATCTATATTTGTTTTTGTGACAGTACCATACTGTCTTGATGACTGTAGCTTTGTAGTATAGTCTGAAGTTAGGGAGTCTGATTCCTCCACCTCCATTTTTTTCCCTCAAGAATGCTTTGATTATTCAGGGTCTTTTGTGTCTCCATACAAATTTTAAGATCTTTTGTTCTAGCTCTGTAAAAATGCCATTGGTAATTGGATAGGAATTGCATTGAATCTATAGATTGCTTTGGTTAGTATAGTCATTTTCACAGTATTGATTCTTCCAAGCAAAGAACATGGTATATCTCTCCAGGTGTTTGTGTCATCTTTGATTTCTTTCATCTATGTCTTATAGTTTTCTGAGTACAGGTATTTTACCTCCTTAGGTAGGTTTCTTCCTAGGTATTTGATTCTTTTTGTTGCAGTGGTGAATGGGAGTGTTTCCTTAATTTCTTTTTCTGATCTTTTGTTGTTAGTGTGCAGGAATGTAAGACTGTGCATTAATTTTGTAACCTGCAACTTCACCAAATTCATTGATTAGCTCTAGTAGTTTTCTGGTGGCATCTTTAGGATTCTCTATAGTATCATGTCATGTGCAAACAGTGACAGTTTTACTTCATCTTTTCCAATTTGTATTCCTTTTGTTTCTTTTTCTTCTCTGAGTGCCATGGCTAGGACTTCCAAAACTATGTTGAATAAGAGTGGTGAGAGTGGACATCCTTGTCTTGTTCCTGATCTTAGAGGAAATGCTTTCAGTTTCTCACCATTGAGAATGATGTTAGCTGTGGGTTTGTTGTATATGGCCTTTCTTATGTTGAGATAGGTTCCCTCTATGCCCACCTTCTGGAGAGTTTTTATCATAAATGGTGTTGAATGTTGTCAAAAGCTTTTCCTGCATCTATTGAGATGATCATATGGTTTTTATTCTTCATTTTGTTAATGTAGTGTATCTCATTGATTGATTTGTGTATATTAATCTGTTTGCTAGTATTTTGTTGAGGATTTTTGCATCTATATTCTTCAGTGATATTGGTCTGCAATGTTTTTTGTTGTTGTGTCTTTGCCTGGTTTTCATATCAGGGTGATGGTGGACTCATAGAATGAGTTCAGGAGTGTTCCTTCCCCTCCACATTTTTGGAGGAGTTCGAGAAGGATGGGTATTAGCTCTTCTCTAAATGTTTGATAGAATTCACCTGTGAAGCCATCTGGTCCTGGACTTGTGTTTGTTGGAAGATTTTTAATCACAGATTCAATTTCATTACTTGTGATTGGTCTGTTCATATTTTCTATTTTTTCCTGGTTCAGTCTTGGAAGCTTATACATTTGTAAGTGTTTGTCCATTTCTTCCAGGTTGTCCAATTTATTGGCATAGAGTTTCTTCAGAAGAAAGTATAATCTGCTGTTTGGGGATAGAATGTCCTATAAATATCAATTAAATCTATCTGGTTTATTGTGTCATTTAAAGCTTGTGTTTCCTTATTAATTTTCTGTCTGGATGATCTGTCCATTGATGTAAGTGAGGTGTTATAGTCCCCCACTATTATTGTGTTACTGTCGATTTCCTCTTGTATAGCTGTTAGCATTTGCCTTATGTATTTAGGTGCTTCTATGTTGGGTGCATATGTATTTATAATTATTATATCTTCTTCTTGGATTGATCCCTTGATCATTATGTAGTGTCCTTCCTTGTCTCTTGTAACATTCTTTATTTTAAAGTCTATTTTATCTGATATGAGTATTGCTACTCCAGCTTTGTTTATTGTTTTCTGTTTTTTTTTTTTTTTTTTGTGGTACGCGGGCCTCTCACTGTTGTGGCCTCTCCCATTGAGGAGCACAGGCTCTGGATGTGCAGGCTCAGCGGCCATGGCTCACGGGCCTAGCCGCTCTGCGGCATGTGGGATCCTCCTGAACCGGGGCACAAACCCGTGAACACTGCATCGGCAGGCAGACTCTCAACCACTGCACCACCAGGGAAGCCCTCCAGCTTTGTTTTGATTTCCATTTGCATGGAATATCTTTTACCATCACCGCACTTTCACTCTGTATGTGTCCAGAGGTCTGAAGTGGGTCTCTTGTAGACAGCATATATACGGGTCTTGTTTTTGTATCCATTCAGCGAGCCTATGTCTTTTGGTTGGAGCATTTAATCCATTCACATTTAAGGTAATTATCAATATGTATTTTCTTATTACAATTTTCTTAATTGTTTTGGGTTTTTGTAGGACAATTTCTTCTCTTGTGTTTCCCACTTAGAAAAGTTCCTTTAGCATTTGTCATAGAGCTGGTTTGGTGGTGCTGACTTCTCTTACCTTTTACCTGTCTATAAAGCTTTTGATTTCTCCATCAAATGTGAATGAGATCCTTGCCAAGCAGAATCATCTTGGTTTTAGGTTCTTCCCTTTCATCACTTTAAATATATTGTGCCACTCCCTCTGGCTTGTAGAGTTTCTGCTGAGAAATCAGCTGTTAACCTTATGAGAGTTCTTTGTATGTTGTCATTTTTTCCTTGTTGCTTTTAATAATTTTTCTTTGTCTTTAATTTTTGTCACTTTGATTACTATGTTTCTCAGTATGTTTCTCCTTGGGTTTATCGTGCCTGGGACTCTCTGAGCTTCATGGGCTTGGGTGGCTGTTTCCTTTCCCATGTTAGAGAAGTTTTCGACTATAATCTCTTCAAATATTTTCTCTGGTCCTTTCTCTCTCTCTTCTCCTTCTGGGACCTCTATAATGTGAATTTTGGTGAGCTTAATGTTGTCCCAGAGGTCTCTTAGGCTGTCTTCATTTCTTTTCATTCTTTTTTCTTTATTTTGTTCTGTGGCAGTGATTTCCACCATTCTGTCTTCGAGGTCACTTATCCATTCTTCTGCCTCAGTTATTCTGCTATTGATTCCTTCTAGTGTATTTTTCATTCCAATTATTGTATTGTTCATCTGTTTGTTTGTTCTTTAATTCTTCTAGGTGTTTGTTCTTTAATTCTTCTAGGTCTTTGCTAAATGTTTCTTGCATCTTCTTGATCCTTGCCTCCATTCTTTTTCCAAGGTCCCAGATCATCTTCACTATCATTATTCTGAATTTCTTTTCTGGAAGGTTGGCTATCTCCACTTCATTTAATTGCTTTTTCTGGAGTTTTATCTTGTTCCTTCATCTGGTACATAGCCCTCTGCCTTTTCATTTTGTCTTTCTGTGAATGTGGTTCTTGTTCCACAGGCTGCAGGAGTGTAATTCTTCTTGTTTCTGCTGTCTGCCATGTGGTGGATGAGGCTATCTCTGGACCTGCTTTTTTTGAGAGTTTTTTTTTTTTTTTTGGTACCTTTTTTTGGGTAGCTTTCTTTTCTTATAGTGTTGTATAATTGTAGTGCCATTATAACGTTAGTATCACAGAATATATTGACAAAGGTTCTTTCCTCTACTACATTTTCAAGGATTTTAAGTAGGGTTAGGATAATTTTGTTCTTAAATATTTGCTAGAATTTACCAGGAAAGCCACCTGGACCTAGATTAACTCTGAGTAGAAATTTTCAAATAGGAATTTAGTATCTTTAATAAGTATAGGCCTATTCAGCTTTCTACTTATTTTTCTGCAATATTTGATATTTTGTACATTTTATCAACTTTAAGTTGTCAAATTGATTATCATATAGCCTCTGGGATCATGTCCAATAAAATATTCCTGTGTCTCTGTTCACAGATGACATGATGCTATACATAGAGAATCCTAAACATGCTACCTGAAAACTACTAGAGCTTAGCAATGAATTTGGTAAAATTGCAGGATACAAAATTAATGCATAGAAATCTCTTGCATTCTTATACACTAATGAAAAATCTGAAAGAGAAATTAAGGAAACACTCCCATTTACCATGAAACAAAAATTCCTAGGAATTAACCTACATAAGGAGACAAAAGGCCTCTATGCATAAAACTATAAGACACTGATGAAAGAAATTAAAGATGATACAAACAGATGGAGAGATATACCATGTTCTTGGATTGGAAGAATCAACATTGTGGAAATGACTATACTACTGAAAGCAATCTACAGATTCATTGAAATCCCTATCAAACTACCAATGGCATTTTTCACAAATTGAGAACAAAAAATTTCACAATTTGTATGGAAACACAAAAGACCCCGAAAAGCCAAAGCAATCTTAAGAAAAATGGAGCTGGAGGAATCAGGCTCCCAGACCTCAGACTATACTACAAAGCTACAGTAATCAAGACAGTATGGTACAGGCATAAAAAACAGAAATATAGATCAATGGAACAGGAGAGAAAACCCAAAGATAAACCCATGCACATATGGTCACCTTATTTTTGATAAAGGAGGCAAAAATATACAATGGAGAAAAGGCAGCCTCTTCAATAAGTGGTCCTGGGAAAACTGGACAGCTACATGTAAAAGAATGAAATTAGAACACTCCCTAACACTATACACAAAAATAAACTCAAAATGGATTAAACACCTAAGTATAAAGCCAGACATTATAAAACTCTTAGAGGAAAACATAAGTTAGAACACTCTTTGACATAAATCACAGCAAGATCCATTTTGACCCACCTCTTAGAGAAAAGGAAATAAAAACAAAAATAAACAAATGGGACCTAATGAAACTTAAGTTTTGCACAGCAAAGGAAACCATAAACATGATGAAAATACAAGCCTGAGAATGGGAGAAAATATTTGCAAATGAAGCAACTGACAACGGATTAATCTGCAAAATATATATACAGCTCATGCAGCTCAATATCAAAAAAACAAACAACCCAATCCAAAAATGGGCAGAAGACTTAAATGGACATTTCTCCAAAGAAGATATACAGATTGCTAACAAACACATGAAAGGATGCTCATCATCATTAATCATTAGAGACATGCAAATCAAAACTACAATGTGATATCATCTCACACTGGTCAGAATGGCCATTATCAAAAAATCTACAAACAATAAATGCTGGAGAGGGTGTGAGAAAAGGGAAGCCTCTTGCACTGTTGGTGGGAATGTAAATTGATACAGCCACTATGGAGAACAGTATGGAGGTTCCTTAAACGACTAAAAATAGAACTACTATATGACCCAGCAATCCCACTACTGGGCATATACCCTGAGAAAACCATAATTCAAAAAGAGTCATGTACCACAATATTCATTGCAGCACTATTTACAGTAGCCAGGACATGGATGCAACCTAATTGTCCATTAACAGATGAATGGATAAAGAAGATGTGGCAAATATATACAATGGAATATTACTCAGCCATAAAAAGAAATGAAATTGACTTATTTGTAGTGAGGTGGACAGACCTAGGGTGTGTCATACAGAGTGAAGTTAGTCAGAAAGAAAAAAACAAATACTGTATGCTAACACATATATATGGACCATAAAAAAAAAAAAAAAAGAAAATGGTTCTGATGAACCTAGTGGCATGACAGGAATAAAGACGCAGACGTAGAGAATGGACTTGAGGACACGGTGGGGGGAAGGGTAAGCTGGGACGAAGTGAGAGAGTGGCATTAACATATATACACTACCAAATGTATAACAGATAGCTAGTGAGAGGCAGCTGCTTAGCACAGGGAGATCAGCTATGTGCTTTGTGACCACCTAGAGGAGTGGGAGGGATATGCAACAGGGAGGGGATATGGGGATATATATATATATATATGTGTGTGTGTGTATAGCTGATTCACTTTGTTATACAGCAGAAACTAACACAACATTGTAAAGCAACTTTACTCCAATAAAGATATTTAAAAACAAAAAAGAAAACAAACAAAAAAATATTCCCGTGTCTGATAAGCTATAGCAACACTACTCTTGCTCACAGGTACAGTAACTTAGGTGGATAAAGAGAAGGCTAAGTCTGTGTTATCTTTCCCTTCAGCCAACAGATGAATATAAAAGAGTAGCTGTTAAATGTGTATGGGGGGGTGCAGGGGTGTGTGTATGTAGAGAGTTTGATTCAGAATGTAATTCTGTATTGAGAATCTGTCAGTTGTCAGGTCGGGTCCCGTCAAAAAGCAGAAACTGATACAGCCATTAGCATGTGAAACAGGGATAGGGAAAAAGAAAAAGTTGACCTGTGATTCAAACCCAGTCAAATTCTCAGTTGAGCCCCCTCCAGAGTTCTGGAGGTGGGACGGTGCTTAAAGACTATCCTAACTGGGGACTGGGGATCTAGTCTTTATATCCAACACTGATCAGCCATCAAACATGAGATGCCTCTGGAAGGAGATGTGACCTCAGCTGAGGCAATTTTCTTCTTTAAGGGCAATCCCCTTAAAGGGCTGGCTGCTAGGGGCTGAACTCCAGCATCTCTTTTGGCAGCTGTGGAATTAGTCCTCCGTTCCTAAAAGGGAGTCTGGGTCTGGGCAGCACATCCCAGCATTCACCATACAGCTGCCTTCTTAAATTACTACCACTGACAGATAAATTCAATTTATTCGAAAATGTTTACATCATATGTTCCATACCCATTTAAATATGTCTGCTTATTGACAAGCTCATGTGTGAAAAAAACTTGATTGACAAACTCAGCTGAAATTGTAAAGAAGATGCACAGCCAAAAGTTATTAATATCATGCAAACCAGGCAGACTGTTCCCTAGCTAAAAGTATAATTGTAGGAAATTAGCCTGCCATTAATTTCTAATATGCTGTATAATTTAGGCAGTATATCAAGGATCCTTGTTGAATCACAAAGTAATATCTCTCCCTGAAACTTGTTACAGATTGCTAAATATTATGCTGTTGAGGCTAGTAAAGTGATTTGGTATAAATCCCTAAAGAGCAGTTCTTATAAATGATGTATTATTTATTCCATTAGCATTATTTGCTCTTCAACTCCCCAGTGCTAATAATTCCAAAATGCTCCTTTTCTTTTACAAACAACAGATCTCAAACAATGAGGAAGAGAATGTCTGTGACCCAAATCAGAATCAACAGGCATAGTCAGATAAAGCTTGCTTGCCTCATTCTAATGAATTCCTCATCATTTCTTCTTCTGTTAAGAAACAGAGAAGAGGGCTTCCCTGGTGGCGCAGTGGTTGAGAGTCCGCCTGCCGATGCAGGGGACACGGGTTCGTGCCCCGGTCCGGGAAGATCCCACATGCCACGGAGCAACTGGGCCCGTGAGCCATGGCTGCTGAGCCTGCGCGTCCAGAGCCTGTGCTCCGCAATGGGAGAGGCCACAACAGTGAGAGGCCCGCATACCGCAAAAAAAAAAGAAAAATTAAATAGAGAAGGAAAGTCAGAGAAGGAAAGTTGAAAATAGTTTATTCTCAGCTCAAACTATAATTATTATGTTCCACCAAATGTCATCAAGCATTTAAATAAATAATGTAATTTCAGCATAAAGTTCCACTCATGTGTTTAAATTCTCAAATGCATTAAGAATGTGTCTCTTCACAGGAAAGGAGAGGGAGAATTAGTATGTACTGTGCCTTAACTGTATGGCAGTGCCTTTCACAAGCATGGCCTCTCATTGACTTTGTTTTCTATTCTAATTCCAGAGGCTGTGGGAAGAGAGAAGGGATAATATCACCAGTCCCTGTGGGCTACATTAACACCTTGGCATTCTGGGGCTAAGGTAAAGGCACATTGCCAAAAACCAGTTTAATGTTGTCTCATTTCACCGCCACTTTCATGGCTTCAGCTGAGTCTAATGACAGGGCATGTGTTGCCAGACTTACAGATAGTTTTACATACATTTAGTCCATGATATAGCAGTAGAGATAGTAGTCTGTTTAAAGATAACTGTCAATAGATATATTAGATATGCATCTGAACAATAGCACGAACAGAAACTTTACCAGTAGGAAAATAGGTGCTCTCTAATAGAAAGATTGGGAGATACAAGCTTTTGGATCTGTTAAGGGGCGGTAGAGGACAGGGGTGGAATTATTCCCTAAGATGTTTCCTTTTTTGGGCATAGAACTCATTAGCATTATACTCTCTATTCCCTTTCTCACTCCTCCCTGGGGAGCAGGAAAGCCACAATTGCTAAGTTTGTAACAAACAAATTGGGCATTTTCAGCTGAGCTCTGCCCCTCTTCCTCTCGGGAGCTGGAAGCAAGTGCCTACAGTCACTCTAACAGCCTGTAGCAGGAGGCCTACCAGTCCAGGGCCACCTGTCCACATGGCTAGTTCTAACTCTAACATGCAGTATCAGGAAGCTTCCCTGCTCATATGTATAAGCCAGGTACTCCAACCTAGAGTTTACCAAAAATAAACTCCATCTGTATGTCTTTGTTTTATTTCTGAATGTATTCAGAACCTAGTTATGGAAGAGGAGTGTCTTGTTCTATCTCCCTTAAACATTCCTAGCATTTCCTGCGTGGGCCAGGAACCCTGAGAAATGAAACAAAAGCGTCAAATGGGAGACCAAATGTACATGTGCGGAGGCTTTGGGAGGGATCAAGACATAAGATGTTAGGCTTGGGGTTTACTCTTTTGGCTGGGTGTTTTGAACTTGTATTTTTCTTTTCTTTTCTTCTTTTTATTTTGTATATTTAGAGATGTATATGGAGCTCGATTTTAATTGCTAGGACATAAGGAAGAGATGTTAAGCCTTGGGCAACATTGTATTTTGACCTTGGTGGATGAAAATAGGTTATGGTAGTTTTATCTACAGGAAAATGATTGAGGTTGAGGTTAGCCTTGGATTTATGAGGCTCGGCACAAACTCATTTTGGTTCTAGATGGGTTAATTATAATTACAAACAATCTCAGGTAAACAATTTTGGGGAGCCCAAATATGACTTTAAGTGAAAGGGCATGGTAGTAATAACAGTGGCTCAGGAACTGCTCACACACACACACACACACACACACACACAAAGATGCTATGGCTCTAGATAGAGTCCATACACAGTACTAGAAGCAGTAGAAACCAAGAGGTTTGTCATGCGCTACTAAGGGGCTAGAAAGGCACCTTAGTTATGTCCTGATGTTTAGAACTGTAAACAATGCAAATTTCTCAACTTTAAGTTCAGACAGCAGTGGCTTTTTGTCACTCTCCAAGAGAAGCAGCAGTATGCACAAGGGGCTCCTTCCTACCCCCCAGATCTGCAAATCGGTGGTGCCTTCGTTAGCCTTTTGCTGGAAGATTTATCCCAGTGGAGTTTCAATTTCTAGGTAGTGGAGTGCAGACAACTGGCAGGAACCAACCAGGATCCTTTTACCCTTCTCTCAGAGAGCACTGAGTCTCTGCAGTGGTCTTCTGGCAACATAATTTTATGTAGGATGTTAATGCTAGGGACTAGGAATTAGCTTGTTTTCTAAATTTGTGGGTGTGGAGCCAGTGCTGTAATAATTTTGTTTCTTATTACTCCTTTGGATTTTTTTTAAAATGAGGTATATCAGAGATAGACTTGACATTACAAATTCTGAAGCCCTAGATGAAGGAACTACACCTATTCCTCTGAGATGTATCTCAGAAGACAGCTGCTGAAAGAAGACCAACTCTACCCAGGCAACCAGAATCCCTCGGATGAGACTGAGCTGAAAAGTAAATTTGGGAGGATAGTTTGGATATTAATTACAACTTAGAAATTTTAAACTTCAAATATGTAATTCCACAGGGGAAAATAATTTGACATCAGACTTTAATTCATTTGGAATTTAATATATTTTGACTTTAACTTGAAAGGAGATTTAATCTTTGAACTTCAGTTTTGCCCTGGGACTTTAAAGTAGTGGGGGTCTTTATATTCAGATTCAGGATTTTCTGATGTTGGCATCTCCTTACTAGGAGAAATTTCATGCTTTCTATCTTTGGGTTGGCGTTAAATGTCATTAAAGAACCTCTGACACACTGTGGGAAAATGTGGCTAGACATAATCTGGAAATAGAAATAGAATAGAGAATGAACTTTCAACTTTGGATTGAGACTGGCCTTAAAGTTGATTTACTTAATGCAAGGTACATATCCATTTCAGGGCATTCTAGAGTCATATTCTACAGTGGTCCAAGGTTCCCAGGAGAATCCAAAAGGGCAGGCAGTAAGAACTTGGAGAACAGCCTCATGTAGATTAAGAGTGAAACCGTCTGATGGCTTGTGCATTTCCTCTGCTGAGGGCTAAGCAGGACATTACTGTTTGAATGTAATGGGTTAAGAGAATGTTGAATCTGAGAAATTTGGGGGTGAATGCTTATTTCCCACTCCTGATGTTTCCTTCCTTGTGGATGCAGAACTATTTGGTTTATCCTATAGCCTCTCTCTCATCTTTCACTTACTCTACCCAGGGAAGCTGAGTAACTTTGATTGGCAAACTGGGGAAGACTAAACTTAGCGTGGTCATCCTTCCTCTGAGATTCTAACTCTGAAAGCAAGTTACTTCATGGAGCAAGCTTTCTCCTTCATTTCTCTAGAGTCGAGACTAGTTAATAGTTAGGCTCCAAACTTGCTGGGGGTTGGGGGAGAAAGGAAGAAAGGGAGGCAAGAGGAGTGGGGACAGGAGGTCTGTCCCAGTCCTATGTGGGCAAATTTGCCTAATTCTGGGGTTTGGTCTTAGCAAGCACTTGAGCTCCAACTTAACTCTTCATATAAATATTGTTGATTCCTGTCCTCTATCTGCCACTTTTTGATTTATTTCAAAATTTCCCAGAACTGGGTTCAGGGAAAGGGGCAAGATACTCTTTAATGGACCCTCTTGAAGACTCTCAGTTAGAATTGGGACTGACATTTATAATTTGCTAGTAACGTGATCTGGCCATGTCTCTGAAATCTAGTCTGTTCAACCATAAAACTAAAAATACAAAATCCACTTTACTGCATGGGTTGTGAATAGTAAATGAGATTTACAGGATTACTAAATATGACATAATTTTAGACCTGTAGACAAATGGGCCTGCAAATGAATAACCACAAAAAAGAGAAAGACAGATTCATCTGGTCTCGAGCAGTTGGTCATTTGCAGGCTCCCCTATGGAGGATGACAGCGGCTCAGAGTTTACTGTGTGGGTAGGCTGATGGACCAGAGTGAGGGGGAAGGGGCCAGCCAAGAAAGTTCACCTCCTTTTTGCAAACTCATCAGTTAAGGAAGAGACTCATTCCTCTTAGGAGTGAGTGAGAGGTGCAAGGAGCACAAGGAGCCTGAGTGTAAAGGTAATTCTTTCACATGGAAACAGGAGTGGAGGGTAAATATCACCCTCAATGATATATAGACACTGCATGTGCGTATTAAATAAGTGATTTTTTAAGACTACTCTATATAGATGTTTAAAACACTAGCACTAGAAGATTCAGACTTCTAATCATCCTGTGAAAATTACCTGGCTGTCATATGAATAGATTAGAACTTTTTGATCACCCCACATAAAAGGAAGTATAGTGTCAGTGTGAATTTCCTATGAATTCTTGTATTTTTTCATAGAAGGGAATGAAAGACTGATGTATTACTCCACAACTAATTTAATTACTGGGGAGAATATTTTAAAATAATGAATGAGCTCTTGGCCTAATTATTGACATAGTAAATGAGCTTTCCTTTTTTTTTTTTTTTTAGAATGAGAATCTTCTCTCCACTCCGGCCAGCAAATGCCATTTCTAGGCAACATAGATTCATCTGTTTATTGCAATTTGTATTTTTAAACAAATAGTTGATAGAAGGAAATAGAAGAGAGCAGAATTGAACTGAACTAAACTGAGCTGAATTGGAGTTGAATTGGATTAGATTGGATTCCAGGGAGACTGTACCACATGATGCCCACGTGACCAGATAAGGCAAATGAAGCCACAAGATTACATATCTTCCTAAGGTCACTCCCTTTATTAGTGGAAGATGGGGAGAAGGAATCCAAGTTTACCCACCCCAGCAACACATTCTTCCCTTCTGTGTGGCCTCTGCTAACTCTCTCAGTTCTGATACAATGTTTTCATTTGCTTGTTGCTAGTTGTATTTGTTTTTATGCCTAGGCTTTTCACCTCAACTTAGTTTTATGATAGAAACCAGTGGGAAAAGAGAGATGTAATATTTAAGAGCCCTTTTTCCAAAAAAAAAAAAAAAATTCCTTTTTTTCACCCCATGTAGGAAATCCCTTTAGAAATTTTCATAGCCAGAGTCAACTGCTCTGATTCACCAATAGGGTACACCACAAGTGGAGAAAGAAGATATTTTCCCAAGAGATGAGAGACCCAAGGATTAGCATTCAAGAGTTCAAACACATTTTTTAAAACTTTACAATGGGAAAAGCAACTTTCATTGTTAGAGAGAGAGAGAGAAGCCTCGTTGGTTGACGTCACTTGGTTCATGAAGCCTTCACCTAGAAGTGAAGCTGCTGAACAAACCTTGAGAAGAATCATCTCCTGCTTCAATCTGCTGCTGGATAGGAACTAATTAGAGAGAGAGGCAGAAGACAGAGAAGGAGGGCATCCAGGGCTTTCCCGATCACAAATCTCACCTCCACTCCACTCTCTCTATACTTTTCTTGCAAAAATAATAATAGAAATAAGAAGGTGGTGGGGCTTCCAAAAACAAAAATTGTAACCTTAAACCATCTGGGGAATGCAAAAATCCCATCCACCGCAACTCTCAGTTCCAAAGTAAAGTTGTACTGTACACAATCAGGATGTTACTTAAGAGTGCTCTTCAAAGAACACATGGTGTGTGGCTGACAGGGTCTTGGTGCTCTGGCCGGGTGTCAGGCCTGTGCCTCTAAGGTGGGAGAGCTGAATTTAGGACACTGGCCCACCAGAGACCTCCCAGCTCCACATAATATCAAACAGAGAAAGACTGCACAGAGATCTCCATCTCAACTCTAAGACCCAGCTTCACTCAATGACCAGCAAGCTACAGTACTGGACACCCAATGCCAAACAACTAGCAAGACAGGAACACAACCCCACCCATTAGCAGAGAGGCTGCCTAAAATCATAATAGGGTCACAGACACCCCAAAACACACCACCAGCCATGGTATTGCCCACCAGAAAGGCAAGATACAGCCTCATCCACCAGAATACAGGCACCAGTCCCCTCCATCAGGAAGCCTACACAACCCACTGAACCAACCTAACCCACTGGGGAAAGACACCAAAAACAATGCGAACTACAAACCTGCAGTCTGAGAAAAGGAGAGCCCAAACACAGTAAATTAAGCAAAATGAGAAGACAGAGAAACACACAGCAAATGAAGGAGCAAGGTAAAAACCCACCAGAAGAGGAAATAGGCAGCCTACCTGAAAAAGAATTCAGAGTAATGATAGTAAAGATGATCCAAGATCTTGGGAAAAGAATGGAGAAAATACAAGAAACATTTAACAAGGTCCTAGAAGAAGTAAAGAGCAAACAACAATGATGAACAATACAAAAAATGAAATTAAAAATTCTCTAGAAGGAATCAATAGCAGAATAACTGAGGCAAAAGAACAGATAAGTGACTTGGAAGACAAAATAGTGGAAATAACTACCGCAGAGCAGAATAAAGAAAAAAGAAAGAAAAGAATTGAGGACAGTGTCAGAGACCTCTGGGACAACATTAAATGCACAAACATTCAAATTATAGGAAGAAGAAGAGAAAAAGAAAGGGACTGAGAAATATTGGAAGAGATCAGAATTGAAAACTTCCCTAATATGGGAAAGGAAATAGTCAATCAAGTCCAGGAAGAGCAGAGAGTCCCATACAGGATAAATCCAAGGAGAAACACACCAAGACACATATCAAACTATTAAAAATTAAATACAAAGAAAAAATATTAAAAGCAGCAAGGGAAAAACAACAAATAATGTACAAGGGAATCCCCATAAGGTTAACATCTGATCTTTCAGCAGAAACTCTGCAAGCCAGAAGGGAGTGGCAGGACATATTTAAAGTGATGACAGGGAAAAACCTACAACCAAGATTACTCTACCCAGCAAGGATCTCATTCAGATTTGATGGAGAAATTAAAACCTTTACAGATGAGCAGAAGCTAAAAGAATTCAGCACCACCACACAACCTTTACAACAAATGCTAAAGGAACTTCTCTAGGCAGGAAACACAAGAGAATGAAAAGACCTACAATAACAAACCCAAAACAATTTAGAAAATGGTAATAGGAACATACATATCAATAATTACCTTAAATGTGAATGGATTAAATGCTCCAACCAAAAGACACAGGTTCGCTGAATGGATACAAAAACAAGACCCATATATATGCTGTCTACAAGAGACCCACTTCAGACCTCAGGACACATAGAGACTGAAAGTGAGGGGATGGAAAAAGATATACAATGCAAATGGAAATCAAAAGAAAGCTGGAGTAGCAATTCTCATATCAGACAAAAAAGACTTTAATATAAAGACTATTACAAGAGACAAAGAAGGACACTACATAATGAATAAGCAATCAATCCAAGAAGGAAATATAACAATTGTAAATATTTATGCATCCAACATAGGAACACCTCAATACATAAGGCAAATACTAATAGCCATAAAAAGGGAAATCAACAGTAACACAATCATAGTAGGGGACATTAACACCCCACTTTCACCAATTGACAGATCATCCAAAATGAAAATAAATAAGCAAACACAAGCTTTAAATGATACATTAAACAAGATGGACGTAATTGACATTTACAGGACATTCTATCCAAAAACAACAGAATACACTTTCTTCTTAAGTGCTCATGGAATGTTCTCCAGCATAGATCATATCTTGGGTCACAAATCAAGCCCTCATAAATTTAAGAAAATTGAAATTGTATCAAGTATCTTTTCCAACCACAACGCTATGAGAGTAGATATCAATTACAGGAAAAAATATGAAAAAAATAAAAACAAATGGGAGGCTGAACAATACACTACTAAATAACCAAGAGATCACTGAAGAAATCAAAGAGGAAATCAAAATATACCTAGAAACAAATGACTGTCAAACACGACAACCCAAAACCTATAGGATGCAGCAAAAGCAGTTCTAAGAGGGAAGTTTATAGCATTACAATCCTACCTCAAGAAACAAGAAACATCTCAAATAAAAAACCTAACATTACACCTAAAGCAATTAGAGAAAGAAGAACAAAAAGCCCAAAGTTAGCAAAAGGAAAGAAATCATAAAGATCAGATCAGAAATAAATGAAAAAGAAATGAAGGCAACAATAGTAAAGATCACTACAACTAAGAGCTGGTTCTTTGAGAAGAAAAACAGAATTGACAAAACATTAGCCAGACTCATCAAGAAAAAAAAGGGAGAAGACTCAGATCAATAGAATTAGAAATGAAAAAGGAGAAGTAACAACTGACACTGCAGAAAAACAAAGGATCATGAGAGATTACTAAAAGCAACTATATGCCAACAAAATGGAAAACCTGGAAGAAATGGACAACTCTTAGAAAAGCACCACCTTCCAAGACTGAACAAGGAAGAAATAGAAAATATAAACAGACCAATCACAAGCACTGAAATTGAGACTGTGATTAAAAATCTTCCAACAAACAATCACCCAGGACCAGATGGATTTACAGGTGAATTCTATCAATCATTTAGGGAAGGGCTAACACCTATCCTTCTCAAACTCTTCCAAAATGTAGCGGAGGGAGGAACACTCCCAAACTCATTCTACGAGACCACCCTCACCCTGATACCAAAACTAGACAAAGATGTCACAAAGAAAGGCCAATATCACTGATGAACATAGATGCAAAAATCCTCAACCAAATACCAGCCCCCAGAATCCAACAGCACATTAAAAGGATCATACACCATGATCAAGTGGGATTTATCCCCGGAATGTTAGGATTCTTCAATATATGCAAATCAATCAATGTGATAAACCATATTAAAAACTGAAGGAGAAAAACCATATGATCAACTCAATAGATGCAGAAAGAGCTTTCAAAAAAATTCAATACACATTTATGATAAAAACCCTCCAGAAAGTAGGCATATAATAATATGCCTACTCAACATAATAAAGGCCATATATGACAAACCCACAGCCGACATTGTTCTCAATGGTGAAAAACTGAAATCATTTCCTCTAAGATAAGGAACGAAACAAGGTTGTCCACTCTCACCACTATTATTCAATATAGTTTTGGAAGTTTTTTTTTTTTTTTTTTTTTTGCGGCCCGCGGGCCTCTCACTGCTGTGGCCTCTCCCGTTGCGGAGCACAGGCTCCGGATGCG
>NW_006795399.1:1185253-1212895 GCF_000442215.2 Lipotes vexillifer
TCCCGAACCGGGGCACGAACCCGTATCCCCCGCATCGGCAGGCGGACTCCCAACCACCGTGCCACCAGGGAAGCCCTAGTTTTGGAAGTTTTAGCCACAGCAATCAGAGAAGAAAAAGAAATAAAAGGAATCCAAATCAGAAAAGAAGAAGTAAAGCTGTCATTGATTGCAGATGACATGATACTATACATAGAGAATCCTAAAGATGCTACTAGAAAACTAGTAGAGGTAATCAATGAATTTGGTAAAGTAGCAGGATATAAAATTAATGCACAGAAATCTCTTGCATTCCTATACACTAATGATGAAAAATCTGAAAGTGAAATAAAGGAAACACTCCCATTTACCATTGCAACAAAATAAAATACCTAGGAATAAACCTACCTAAGGAGACAAAAGACCTGTATGCAGAAAACTGTAAGACACTGATGAAAGAAATTAAAGATGATACAGATGAAGAGATATACCATGTTCTTGGATTGGAAGAATCAACATTGTGAAAACGACTATACTACCCAAAGCAAGCTACATATTCAGTGCAATCCCTATCAAACTACCAATGGCATTTTTCACAGAAGTAGAACAGAAAATTTCACAATTTGTATGGAAACACAAAAGACCCCGAATAGCCAAAGCAATCTTGAGGGAAAAAAGAGGAGCTGGAGGAATCAGACTCCCTGACTTCAGACTATACTACAAAGCTACAGTAGTCAAGACAGTATGGTACTGGCACAAAAAGAGAAATACAGATCAATGGAACAGGATAGAAAGCCCAGAGATAAACCCACCCATATATGGTCACGTTATTTTTGATAAAGGAGGCAAGAATATACAATGGAGAAAAGACACCCTCTTCAATAAGTGGTGCTAGGAAAACTGGACAGCTACATGTAAAAGAATGAAATTAGAACACTCCCTAAAGCCATAAACAAAAATAAACTCAAAATGGATTAAAGACCTAAATGTAAGGCCAGACACTATCAAACTCTTAGAGGAAAACATAGGCAGAACACTCTGACATAAATCACAGCAAGATCCTTTTTGACCCACCTCCTAGGGAAATGGAAATAAAACCAAAAATAAACAAATGGGACCTAATGAAACTTAGAAGCTTTTGCACAACAAAGGAAACCATAAATAAGAGGAAAAGGCAACCCTCAGAATGGAAGAAAATATTTGCAAATGAAGCAACTGACAAAGGATTAATCTCCAAAATTTACAAGCAGCTCATGCAGCTCAATATCAAAAAAACAAACAACCCAATCCAAAACTGGGCAGAAGACCTAAACAGACATTTCTCCAAAGAAGATACACAGATTGCCAACAAAAACATGAAAGAATGCTGAACATCATTAATCATAAGAGAAATGCAAATCAAAACTACAATGAGGTATCACCTCACATCAGTCAGAATGGCCATCATCAGAAAATCTACAAACAATAAATGCTGCAGTGGGTGTGGGGAAAAGGGAACCCTCTTGTACTGTTGGTGGGAATGTAAATTGATACAGCCACTATGGAGAACAGTATGGAGGTTCCTTTAAAAAATAAAACCAGCAATCCACTACTGGGCATATACTCTGAGAAAACCATAATTCAAAAAGAGTCATGTACCACAATGTTCATTGCAGGTCTATTTACAGTAGCCAGGACATGGAAGCAACCTAAGTGTCCACTGACAGATGAATGGATAAAGAAGATGTAGCATATATATACAATGGAATATTACTCAGCCATAAAAAGAAACGAAATTGAGTTATTTGTAGTGAGGTGGATGGATCTAGAGTCTGTCATACAGAGTGAAGTGAGTCAGAAAGAGAAAAACAAACACCATATGCTAACACATATATATGGAATCTAAAAGAGAAAAAAACGTTTCTGAAGAACCTAGGGGCAGGACAGGAATAATGATGTAGAGAATGGACTTGAGGACACAGGGAGGGGGAAGGGTAAGCTGGGACAAAGTGAGAGAGTGGCATGGACTTATATATACTACCAAGTGTAAAATAGATAGCTAGTGGGAAGCAGCCACATAGCACAGGGAGACCAGGTGGGTTCTTTGTGACCACCTAGAAGGGTGGGATAGGGAGGGTAGGAGGGAGTTGCAAGAGGGAGGGGATATGGGGATATATGTATACATATAGCTGATTCACCTTATTATACAGCAGAAACTAACACGACATTGTAAAGCAGTTATACTCCAATAAAGATGTTAGGAAAAACATTTACAGTGGGAAAGTCCAAACATGTAAAAAAGGAAAATAATTCGAAAAACTCTCATATTCCCATCACTCAGTTTGTACCATTAGCAAAACACTGCCCAATCTTATTTTGTCTATGCCTTGCCTTAGGTTACTTTGAAGCAAATCTCAGGTATCAAAGCATTTTAATACATATCTAAAAGATAAGAATATTTCTTAAATTTTAAACACAATCACAATATCATTATCACACGAGAATGTTAACAATAATTGCTTTAAATCATCAAATTACCTGATTACCTCATCCATTTTTTAAATGATTTTTTTTTAGTTTAATCAGCATCAAAATAGTATCTATTACAATTTGTTATCTCTCTTCTGAACTACTGGTTTTCCTCTCTCTCTCTTTCTTCTCTTGAAATACATTTACTTAAAAGATCAGGTCAGGGACTTTCTTGGCGGTCCAATGGTTAAGACTCTGCACTTCCACTGCAGGGGCACAGATTCAATCCCTGGTCAGGGAACTACAGATCCTGCATGCCACGTGGCGTGACCAAAAAATAATAATAATTATAATAAAAATTAAAAAGTAAAAGTCAGGTCACTTGCTGACCAATGCATCATATGCCTCCCTTTCTTTAATTGTGCCCTTAAAATCTTGCCTTAATCATCCTCCTGGGTGAGAAGCTGATTTATGAACTAAATTCCTCCTTCTCCATTTTCTTCCCATTGAATAAAGCTTGCATTGCTTCAATTTCGGCTTCAGTTTTGTGTCTGGCTGTGCAAACCCAAATGGAAAAAGCACCTTCGCTGCCAGGCTAGGGCCTAAGTGGGGGTTCACATGACCTAATTCGGTAACAAAAGCATATCCTCACTCACATGTATGGTGGATAATGGTGACTAACCACTGGGACCTCAGGTGGGTCTGTTAGCTGGAACACCTATACATGTCCACTCCATGTGGCCTGGGCTTTCTCTACCATGGTAGTTGATTTCTAAGAGTGAGAGCTGTGTCATCTTTTATGACCTAGCCTTGGGAATCACAGACCATAGTCACAGGCCCATAAGAGTGAGGGGAAGAAACATGGACTCCACATTTCAACAGGAGGAATGTCCATGTCATTTTGTAAGATCACATGGGATGAGAGATGTTGTTGCCATCATCTTGGAAAATACATTTTTGTTATATTTTATCATTTTTTGCTATAATTTTTACAGCATCTGCCAAAGCTGATCCAATTAGTTATTATTATTTTATTACAATTACGAACTCATGAAAATAAATACATTTGATGTATTCTAATCCATTTCAATTCTGGTTGATTCATGTATAAATGAATTAGTCTTTGGCAAGTGAGTCTCTTTAAACGGACACCTTCATTCCTTTGATACAATTCCACTAGGTTTTGAAAGTCTCTTTGTTTTCAGGTATGACATGACATACCAGACTTATCTTGAACATTTCTCATCTTGAATATTTCTCATCCCAGAACTGGAATCAGTCATTTCATTTCTTTTTTACTTTCTTTCTTTCTTTTTTTTTTTTTTTTTTTTTTTTTTTTTTTTTTTTAGGTAAAATACAATATGAGTTCCTTCTGGTATTTTGAATTCAAATTCAAAACTAGAGTTTTCACTAACCTCTTTGATCTTATACCTCTATCTCCTTTCTCCCATGCCCCAAATCCTAATTCTCAATAATACCAACGTAATTATGTATGTTTTATTCCACAACTGTGAAAGAGGAGGGAAGGGGGCAGGGCACAACCTTTAAAAGAATAACATAGCCCAAGGACACAACATAAATTGATTAGAACCTAATAGGACCAAGATGGCAGAAGAGTCGACATCCACTAGACCTTAAGCCTCAGTATATGCTCACTGTAATACATCAGCAAGCTAAATGACACACCAAACAGGCGCCATGACAGTTCCAAGGTCAACCATAAGGTCAAAAAGTGGGCAGTCGCCCAATTCCTGGAAATCCCCACCCCTTCCCCCAGATAGCTGGAATTCTCCCCCTACTCATTAGCCTATGAAATTACCCACCTCTATAAAAACTGACAACCCCCGTGCCCTGGTGCCGCTCTCTCCTTCTGAGATGGTCCACACTCCGTCTATGGAGTGTGTTTCTCTCTAAATAAATTCACTTCTTACCTATCACTTTGTCTCTCACTGAATTCTTTCTGTGATGAGACATCAAGAAACTGAGCTCCACTGAGTCCTGAGACCAGCTGTGTGATCTCAGTTAAAAGAACGTGGGTTCAAGTCCCAGCCCATGGGTTCAAGTCCCGATCCGAGCTACTTGGTTTCAACTGCACCAAACAACCTCAGAATAAATGTCAACAACATAATTACTGAAAATCATTTTTATACCCAAATTTCTTATACTAAAAATTTTATTTTTGGAGTATGTCTCATAATGGATATATAATCAAACACTTGTGTTTTATTAAAGTCACTTGAAATAACTCTGTGTGATTATGTCACCACCTCAATACAGACTTAGTTTCATAGGCTCTCTTTTTAGGGACTGCAGTTTTAAGTTTAATTTAATTAGTTGTACAAAATATTTATATAGTGCCAAAATCAAATCTGCAAAAGACAGTATATTCAGGGAATATAGTAATTTTTATTCCTGTCCCTCTACTGCCTCCTCCTTCCTCCCACTGACACTTTTTTTTTTCAATATTGGTTTATGTTTTTAATACAAGGAAATGCATGTGTATTTTTAATCT
Organism: Lipotes vexillifer; assembly: GCF_000442215.2. NCBI lineage: Eukaryota > Metazoa > Chordata > Mammalia > Artiodactyla > Lipotidae > Lipotes > Lipotes vexillifer. Next base: position 1,190,190 of record NW_006795399.1, read on the forward strand.
TACCCTCCTCTTTCTTAGATAAATAGACATACACAATACAGATTTTTTCCTCTTTTTCACTTAATAAATTCAGAGATCATTGCATAGCAATACATAAAAACACTTCTCCTTTTTTTTTTACAACTGCCTACCCCTTTGACTATACCATTGTTTTTTCAACTGGAACACCTCTGAAGACATTGGGTTGTTTCCAGTTTTTTGCTATCACAAAATAAGCCTACAGTGAATAGCCTGATAATTATGAAATTTTTTTTTTTTTGCCAGTGTTTTTTAAGGATAGACCTCTAGAAATGGAAGCTTGTATTCGTAGGTAATTTTTTTGGATGGTGCCTAATTCCCTTCCATAGATGATGTAACATGTAACATTTTGCTTTCCCACCAGTAATATGTGAAACTGCTCATTTCCCACAGCCTTATCAAACATATTACATTGTCAACCTTTTTAATTTTTGCCAATCTGATAGTTTTTTTCTAATTGTGCAGACACATTTAAATATCAAACATGAAAATAAGTTAGCGAAGGGAATTCAATATCCTGTGTTTAAAAAAAAAAAAAGACAATTTTCTTCTTCATAGGACTATTCTGCATCAAGTATTTTGTTATGTTTCGTTGCACATTATCTAGTTAAACACACACCCACGGTTCTAGTTCAGTTAACAGAACAGAAAAATAATTTGTTTCTGGGATGCATTTGACTGGAATTTATCCTCTTATACACACCTTGTCAGACAACTCCTAATTTGAGATATTACTTAGTAAAACTAGGCTGACCCTGGGCTGGTGGCTAAATCACCTGATTGTCATTCAGCCTCAGGGGGTATGACCTCCTCCTCACCTGGCACACCTCTGAGTCAGTGTGCAGCATCCACACAAAGGGCCCTAACAACCTGTGCCAGCCAGCCTCATAGCCTTATCCTGACAAGTTAATTTTCTCCCATTTGACTACTTAACCTTCCCATAACCCCAATCTGTGCTAGGTTTGATGATCAGGACCTGGTTCACCCCATATGATACAGCTTCTCTACCTAGTTTGTCTTCTATTTATAATGAATGAAGAGAGGGAAGAATGAGGAGAGGTAGAAAAAAACCAAATATTTTAATCTCATGTATTTTTAGTTACTTAGCCAGTCCTGCACCTTTTGCACAGTGATACTAGAGAGTCCTGATTTGAACTCTATTTTAAATTAAGCCTAAAGTTGACAAATAAAATGTTTTTCCTTCCCATTCTCTACCCTTGCTTTCTGTCCAGAATTAATTATTCCCCCTTTCTCTACTCTTCTGTTCCCAAATAATCAGGCAAGAATCCCCTTTTTATTTTGTATCTTATTCTATTTTTTTAGCTATCGAATAGTATAATAGCTGAATGAGGGTAAGCTGAGTCATGTCTTTAACTGTCTGCTTAAAACAACAGAGGACATTTGTTCAGGTATGAGCTATTTCTGGTTAATCTTTTAGAATAGAAACTTCCTTTAAACAAACTTTCAGGAGATATGGACGTACATTGTAGTAAGAAATTTGAATTGGGGATGAAAAACACATTTTCAAGGCTTACAAATCAGTCATGATTTTTACTGGATTCTAGTCTCAGAATTGACTGCTAGTGTTTCCAGGATTTCAGTCTCTCTATATCATAGGGCATCTAACTTTTTGTTTCAATTATACCAGTTCTAAATGAATGCAAATAAGAGAAATATGAAGTATCCCAAATCTTGTTTTACAGAACTTTGTTGGTATAGAAAAGAGTTGGCTATAAAGTCTTGCAAACTCGCCTTATGAAATCTTTGTTAATGACAAAAAGCATCTCCGCTGTTCTGAAATTCTCAAGTCAATCAAACAAACAAAAAATGTAACCTTCCATATGGTTTCACTGCCAAACATTGCTCAACCAGTCACTTTCAAGAAATACCATCTACTGTCATCTTATTAAAAAACAAAGAAACAAACCTGACACTTTAACCCAGGTGCCTTTGAGGATGGCATAAAGTAGAGTTGGGTTTTACTGTTGTTTTTTTCCAGGATTTGAAAATATATTTACTGCTTGACTGAGGAGAATGAGCTTTATTTCGCCAGATAGAAGTCATGGAGAACGCTATCAGTCAGCTGTTGGTTGTGTGCCCTACAGATTCTTGCCTCTATAGTCAGGAAGAGTATTTTATCTGTTCAAATTCCTCTCCTCATGTGTTCAGATGAGAGCTATAATGTGGATTAAGCTGGTCATTTAGTTTGTAACTTATCTGTTTTCCCACACATCTGAAAATGCTCGTGAATTATAACTCATTTCAGAATAAACTACATACGTTGACTCCTTTTCTACCCTCTCCTCTGCCCCAGCAAACATACATACATACACAGACAGACAAAATATCATTGAGGCTAGAAGCAGTGTCCTTGAAATAAATTGCAAGCTAAGAGTTTTATGCTGTAAAGAAGGTGAGGGAAGCAAAAGAAAGGGAAAAAAAGTCACTTTGGTCTCTGAGGAAATAGAAAATGTTCACAAAGACAAAGATAAGAAGCAATAAAGAATGGGAACATCTCAGTCAGATAACACAGTGCTTCACTTTACATGCCTCAGAACAGGGACCTCGTCTCATTCAACGCTTAAAAAAATAAAAAATAAAGAACGGGAACACTCAAGCTCTTGAACCGGGGTTTTATCAGCCCATCACATTGAGGATCTGTCTAACACACTCTTAGGCAAATGTTCAAATCTGTCCAGCTACTATATCAGTTATGACAAATTAAGGGACTAGAGCAGCCTCACCTGCAAAATGACCTTCCCAAAATACTGAGTCTCAACTTGACACCGTTACCACGTGAATAGTTGAAAATGCAGAAATGATTTCTCTTAGAAAATCTGTATCTCAAAAGTCTTTACCTTTTTCCTATCTACTTTTCTGTATTCTAAAGTTAACAGACATTTAGAACGAATTTACACTTTAAATTTTTAAATTAATTTTTCAAAGGGAAAAGTGAAATTCTGTGACAATACTCAAATAGAAATGAACACTTGTAGAAAACAATTATATTTAGCTGAAATTCATTCTGTGTGTATTTTATCAAATAGATTTGCATTTAGACACAATCAAATGGTACTTGCTTGGTTTGGTGATGAGATGGCCATCTCTCTTTTATTTTATGTGTTATGACAATTGCAATTACAAGCCCCCTACAGTACTCTCCAACCCCATTTTCATCTGCCAAGACACACACATATATACATACTTCATTGGCTTACATTTAATTTTGTTATTGTTGCCCTCTAATGGTTTAGGAATAGATTTTCTTCTCTGTCACACATATATGCTCTGATGTTGTATATACACATTTATTAAAATAAGTAGTTTGTTTTTGTTTTTGTGGCACACGGGCCTCTCCTGTTGTGGCCTGTCCCATTGCAGAGCCATTCTGATTTCCATACTCATAGACTTTCTGTGGGGTTTTTTTTTTTTTTTTTTGAGTGTGTGTGCTTTGTTTTGTTTTCAGCTTTTTTTTTAGCTTGTGGTACAAAAGGAAAAAAAAGCAAACATTACGGCAATATTCTTCCTGTCAATATATGCCTAGAATTATATGGAAGATGTAACACCTCAGGAGGAAGAAATGAGGTATTTAGTGCAGGACTTCCATGGAGAGCTCTCAGTAGCCAGCGTAAAAATAAGTGAATTACCGAAAACATTTTAATTCAAACACGCACATTCAAATGTACAGATTCCTCTAATAAATATTCATAAGATTTAATTTCATATTATTTCAATGCTTTTTTTTTTTTTTGCGGTATGCGGGCCTCTCACTGCTGTGGCCTCTCCCGTTGCGGAGCACAGGGTCCGGACGCGCAGGCTCAGCAGCCATGGCCCACGGGCCCAGCTGCTCCACGGCATGTGGGATCTTCCGGGACCGGGGCACGAACCCGTGTCCCCTGCATCGGCAGGAGGACCCTCAACCACTGCGCCACCAGGGAAGCCCCATTTCAATGCTTTTTAAATGGCCTCTTAGAACACAAGTTAATGATGTTCCTAAGTATGAATTCATTTTGTCTAATCATGAATAATAATAACTCATATCTTTGAGGATTCCAATGTGTTCTGCAAAGTGCTCATTTCTTCACATGCATTATCTCAATCAATTTTATTCAGCTGCTTTTTGTTTCTTTCTCTTTCACCCCTCTTCTTCCTCAGATCATAATATATGATTGCTCTCCGGGAGAAAGATTATTCTCTGTACACGTCAGAGTAAATTTGGCAGATTTGCAGCTCAGAAAAGATTAAATCACTTAAATACAAAGATTATTTAAAGCCTGGTATGGTTCGGGGTATTGAAACAAAGAAAGTCAGGGGATGGATGGAAGAGGTAGCAATGCCTAAAGCAATAGCATAAGGATCATCTTAACCCCAAAAGTCACTATTGTAACTTTTATTTGGACCAAATAATCTTGTTATTTTGTATTCCAAATCCTTGATTTATAGCATGATGTTTTTATAGTTTTGATCTTTTGCTTTATATAACATTGTAATATTGTCCTTGTACATTGTGATAATTTGTTACATTAGGTGTCTAAGGATTTTCTCACATGAGTGAAAATTTATGTTATGTGACATCTATACTTTTGACATGAGTAACTTTCCATTTAATTCTCTGCATTTTATCAAAATACTTAAGATTTTTTTAATGGAAAATTTTAGTTTGCCTACCTATTCTTCTCGATTATCCAGCAGATTGTAACAGGCAGTTCTCTCACCATGGAGTAGAAATAAATTAGTAATTTATATTAACACTAGTTTCTATTTTAAAATTACTGATAACACTGATCTTGAAATATATGTTAAAATTGACTCACTATTATGTTTTCTATACCTAGAGAGTTAGACGTTTTTAATATGGAAATATCTGCCATTAAAATTGTTTGGATCATCTAGTCTTCATAATCTCATCTTATATTAACATTTGTGAGAGAGAAAAGTATTTTTTCATCTCACAGTCTGTGCTGTTTATAAAATCCTAAGGATAGAATTCAATGGAGTATCTGTCATAGATGAGTATTTCTGTAAAGTAATGATCCTCTGATTCCTCTTTTGTTATAGAAAGGTCATGTTGATTTGCAGAGGGAATTATTTTATATTCATTATATCATTAAACATGTTTGAAAAATAAGAGGCTATTAATGTTCCTAAATGCTTCCAAAATTCAATGGAATAACCATCTTGTTCAATATTTTCCACTAGGCATGATACAAGCAGTTAAATATAGTATTGTACTTTGCTCTAAAATGGCAGTCTACAGCCTGAGAACTTTAAGTGCCAAGGTAGGCAAAGCATAGTTTATGCTGCTCGAGAACGTATTTATTGGATTTGATTAAGTTGGAATCTCATTTGTACAATTTAATCAAATATTTTAAAGAAGGATTAATTTTTCTCAAGTCAGCAATTATATTACTAAGCTGGCCCCTGAATGTTTGGTTTGTTGACTTTCCAATAATGATCCAGCTAGACAGTCTTTATCCTTCTTTGTCTTTCAATTTAGTGTACCTTTATCTATTTCAGGAGACTACGTTAATAGCAAATATTTTCAAACAGTAAATTTTCACCTTTAATGTATTGACTAATAGGCTCTATTTCTCTCTTTATTGCTCCAATCGCTATGTATACTACTTTTCCCAGTCAGAATTAACATAGTTTTTTATTGTAATGTATTTTCTTCTATCCTGTCAGGTAAAGAATTAAACAAAAAATAAAAACTATTTAAAAATTCCAACAACCCTAACAAACAAAAACACTCTTCCTCTAAAAATATTTTCTATTCAGGAAAGTAGTGGCAAGCTTATCTTGGTCTAATTCCAAAATAAATTCTTAACCCATTTAAATGTACCCTAATGTAATAGACTACTTATCAATCCATCACTTGGTACATCTGCTTTGAAATGGGCAGGTGGTCCCCTTCAGAAGTACCATTAGATAATGATGATGATTGCAATTAGATGATAATGATATCGGTCATTTACAACATGCAGAGTCGTTTGTATAAATGATTTTTTTGTAAGTATAGCATGGAGTTGGTAAGGAATCAAAAGATGTTTCCTTAGGTTACAATTCCTCTAAGTAGATGAGATTTGTTAGTCCTATGGGTTTGGAAAAGTTTCTTGCATAAAAATTTCTCTCATTTTCCTATTTAATAAGGCAAATTATGTAATTATTTTCAGTTCTGGTGTGTATGTGTGTGTGTGTGTATTATATCAAATCAGGTATACATGTCTACCTCCCATCCGGGGCTCTGCCATGTGCCCTGTTTCCTGTTTGGCTGAAGAGCTCTGGTGACTGCTCAAGCTGTTCTGGTGGTCAAAAGCCCTGGTAACCACAATCACTTCACCTCCTGAAAACACTACAGCCTCAGCCTTCTCAGGGATGAGATCAGATCATCTACACCACAGTTTCAGGTTTCCCAGCAGCTGCCCTGAGATCAATGTACAATAACCTAGCTGTGCGGAGGCTTTAACATCTTGTGGGTCAGACTTTGATCAATGAGAGACAAGAGACAGAAAAGGAGGCGGGGCCAGCAAGTAAATTTGACTCAGTCTTCTCTGGAGACTTCACATGTGACCTAGAATCGATTCTGTTTTCTTGGGAAGCTGTGACCAGCTTGGCAATGCCCCACTGTGTCTTTGTTTTCCCTTCTTTTTTTACTCATTTCCCTTTTCCCTCGCTCTGTTTCCCTGGAATAACATCCCCAATAAAATTTTAGCATATAATAAGCTCTATTTCTAAGGAACTTAGGCTGGGACAGAGCTCTTTAAGTAACCGTCCACAGGTGTTCCCATTTGCTTATCCTAGAAATTGTGACATTTACTGTTTTCCTAAAATGACCAATCCCAATCTTCAGCACTTCCCATGGGAGAAAAACTGATTGACAGTTCAGTAATCGGCAGTTGTCTAGTCACTGCACTTTCCAAAAAGAACTCCTAGGAAAATAGTGCCAGACTAAAGGGTTGTTTTTAATTTCTCATATATTATGATTTATAGCATAGCTAGATTACCCAGGCTACCCTCAATCTTTAAAAATACAGTATCAATTTTTAAATGAGCTATAACATTCTCATATGAAATCTGAAAGATTCAGGGCATTCTGACTAAATAAGCATGCAGCTTTTCCTCATGTGAATCAATCCCACAGCACGTACTTTAGAAATATATTGGTGTTTCTTTATTAAATATAATGTTTTTCATTTTCCAAAGGATTTTCACATATGAGATCCACACAATTATCCTGAGACTTGGACAATATACATATTAATGTTGTTACTCTTACAATTTACATAAGGATAAACTGAGGCTCAGAGCGGTTAACTCAGTGTCCAGAGTTGGCAAGTAGAAAAAATGGAAGATAAAATTTAGTTTTTCCTGGACCCTTTGCTCTTTATATCCTGTCATGCTGCTTTAGCTCACTAAATAGAGAGGAGTAGACCTTTATTAAGAGTAATTTGGACATAACAAGATTCCTGAATAGAAATAAATCATATACCTGCAAAGAAATGAGATTTTCTCGCAAGTTACATGGCAATAGACAACATTATTTTAGATTCATGCAAATCTATGCAAATTTAATTTCTATACACCCCCAATATATGAGAAAATTTAACTATTTAAACAAAATATGTGGTGAACTCTTTGGTAATGTCTTCTTTGTTAATGTCAACTAGCAGACAATACTGTCTAAAGGTAAAATGGTTTTCTGCCTCAGAGAGAAGTCCTTTAGGTTTCCCTATATTTCAGCTGAATCTAGTCAATAGGCAGATAGAGAAACAAATGACTTCTAAGGCCCTAAGATCAAATTGATTCTACCTGGAGAAAAATGTATATTCTGGGGTAAACATTTGTTATGTCTGAAAAATGACAAGAAATTGAAACAAATAGGCACTTTTCTGAACAGAGAAAAGTTAATGATGGGAAATCTCAATGCCAAAATAATTATTTAACTTTTTTGATGATCTAAAAAGGAATTACATGGAGAAATTTATGTGTTTTCAGATTCACATAAAGCCCTTAAAACAGTAAAATGTGAATCAGTAGGGGAGAATTCAGGAAGCCATGAGGGCATGTGAGTGTCACTGTAGGCAAAACTAAAATAATACTTTTTTTGGCAAACTGACCCAAGGGATTAGAAGGACTGGTTTTGTACCATCAGTTATGTTTCATAGTGAAAATTCATTGTAAACTATTCTCTGAAGATATGAGACAAATGTGCTTCTGGAACAAAGCATAAAACACTAGGTTTTATCAAGAAGGAAAACAAGAAACAAAGATGCAAGAAATGTCAGATCCTTAGGGGGAAAACATCCACAGACACCTGTGCGGACTTCTTGAAGTTTTGCTCCTGTTTCCTAGCACAATCTAGTTTATATGTTCAGAAAATCAACTTTATCAGAGGGATAAATTTTCAATGTAAAGAATGAAAACTGAGTGATATGATGATATCTATTAAATGCCAAAGGATATTACTTTGCAGAAGATAGATTTTGATCAAGTGCCAGACCTCAGAAGTTACAAGTATCCATTAGAGAAGCAGTTTTATGATCAATGTATGGTGATTCCACTTTAAATGGTTGTAATCATCAAAAATGATGTAAGCCAGAACTTTAAAAAGGTATGATATACGAAGATTATCATTAGGCTCTAGAGATTGTCAGAACCTTTCCCACATAACTGCAAGGATCATCTAGTCTTCATAACAATAACAATATGTCAGGTACCACAAACAGTTTCCTCCTACAGATGGCCACATGGCTTTCTGATCTAGAAAAGTAGAGACATGCAGGTATTATATAGCAGATTTGTACTCATCCACACTGAGTACTGGTGACTCAGAGGCTGATTTATTTTTGAAGACATCTTAACTTCTTATAAAGACTGTCATACAGAGTGAAGTAAGTCAGAAAGAGAAAAACAAATATCGTATATTAACGCATGTATGTGGAACCTAGAAAAATGGTATAGATGAACCGGTTTGCAGGGCAGAAGTTGAGACACAGATGTAGAGAACAAACGTATGGACACCAAGGGGGGAAAGCCGCGGGGAGGAGGGGTTGGTGGTGTGCTGAATTGGGCGATTGAGATTGACATGTATACTCTGATGTGTATAAAATTGATGACTAATAAGAACCTGTTGTAAAAAAATTAAATTAAATTCAAAAATTAAAAAAAAAGTCTACTATAGACAAAGACATCGAGACCTGTTGGGTTCCCAGCATATTCTTAATCTTAAAAAAAACATAGTTCTAATGATATTAAACCATAGAAAAATTTAAAAATAGAATTGCATAGCTTTGGCATTAGGCTTCAAATAGTACCTTGAATAGAGTGCATTGGAGTTATCTGGGGTAGAATCTAAAAGAAAAGGGAGAAAGTTACTCAGTCTGCTTATTGAGTATCAAACATGTTCCAGAAACTGCACTAGATCAGTGCAATTATTTCTCCTAACAACTCTAAGAGCTGCAATCTTACTTTCAAAGTGAAGGTAAAGTAACAGCCAAGGTTACACATGAAGTTGACACAACATTCGAATTCTGTTTGCCGTTCTACAGACCAAGTAAACCCTTGGGTTTGCAGGTTCTACTAATCTCACAAATGGCTGAAGCTCCCTGTGAGCAGAATTTGAGTCAATCTCAAAATTCAGTGCCCAGTAGAGTACAAACATAAAGGCATAAAAAATACTTTTATACTGGTTGAAAGGGAAACATGCATGTTTATGTCATTCAAATTAAAGATTCTCACATAATGAGCTAACAAAATAACGGCATAGTTTCTTTCCTGAAACTTTCTCTAGGTGTAAGTTTCATGTTGATAACATTTTTACATTTAAAATTTTTCAGCTCTGTGTAGACAGGAAAGCTGTCAAAAACATAAGCACCAGACAAGGAATTTTTCCAAGCTTAGAACTTGAGACTTGCAGTTATATACAGATCTGTCTTAAATTTTAGGCAAATTAATTAAAAAAAATTTTTTATTGGAGTATAGTTGCTTTACAATAAAATTTTTTTAAAACTTTCACTTTTTTTGGCAGAAAAACTGCAGTTGCCTCTCTTTTGGAAACAAATGGTTTATTAAAGTTGTTTTTGTAAAAACAAGATTAAATATATTTGGATGATATTAACTTCTGGTCATGAGCTGTTACTTAATAATAAAATTTCAATACATTTGTGTTGTCGGGCACAACAAACCATTGAGATTAGCAGTTTTAGTTATTCCAATTTGACACAGGAAGGAACTGAAGCACAGAATTGTTAGACAGTTTCTCCAGCGTCATTCAAAGGGTCAATGGCAGATGCAATTCAAACCCAGAAGGGCTGACTCCAGAATCCTCATTCTTAAGCAGTATGTTGTGCTGCTTCACATGATAGCTAAAATACCTTAACTCTTTCCTTACTAAATATATATTGAATGCATAGAGGGATGTATCTCAAATCACCACTAGTAATGCTACATTTGCTTCTATAAGAATGGCTAAAATTTCAGGGAGAAAAACAATTACCACACATTTCTTATCTACAGCAGGCTTAGGAGCAGATATGGTTAGTGCATTAAAATGTACTTTGAAGGGCTTCCATCGACTTCAATTCTCACTTCCAACAATGCTCATTTTTTTTAAAAAAAAGATAAAATCATTCATGCATCTTTAGTTTTATGATTTTCAATGTATGGTCCAGTTACTGAGCTACTTTGCCCTGCATAACAAAGTTTCTTCAAAATGTGTATGTGCAACTGCTTTCTTTTGCATGGAGCAAACTGAGTTCCCCTCTTGGAGTGAACAATCACTTGGCAGTATAAATTATTTTAATGGACATTTCTTTACACTGAGCCTTTGTGATCTGTTTCACCCTCTAATTACAAATGCAGGAAGAGCACAATTTACAATCGTGTCTATAAAGGAAAATATAAAGGACTTAAATGCAGGTTTATATCACTGCATCTGTTCAGTGATCTGAAATCCAGGAGGAACAAAAGGGCAGAAAACTTTTCTTTCCCTTCTCATCCCAATTAGCATAGACAAGTAAGAATTCATAGCACAAAATTACCAAGATCGGTTCAACAAGCAAAAATTGGAGAACTATCATATTAATCTTGATCTGTGTTTTACTTACATTCCACTTTTTTCAGATTCCAATGATGGTACAGAAATTAGCATTTTTTAGAAGATAGGCAGAAAATTCACACGATTTTATCTAGCAGAACAGCTCAATGACAAGTGTGACTCAGAAACAAAATCTGTGTCATTCAGATGTAATTAATTTAGTTGAGAGAAAAGGCAAAAGTGTTTCCTTACCTATTCATAATGTCCTGTTTGATAAAGCCCACAGACTTATGAGTGGATGGGAATCTTAAATCCAGGCCATTTGGCAACTGAGTAATAATGCTTCCTCAGCCCGGTGCCTAAGGCTAGATTCGCACCCGAACAAGAAGAGATATTAAAAAAATCAAGACTGCATGTGCATAACTGGGCCACTCCACATTTTGTAGGTTCAATTTATCACAGCAGTATCTTGTATCTATGGTGGTTTAAATGTCTTTTCTTCTTAATTCTGACAGCTGCATTCGCTTGATACATCAATTAGTCCCTGAAACATAAAATTTGCTCATACCCCTAACCAGCCCAGCTATTACCAATGTCAAATCAGTTCAAAACATCCTGAGCTACATAAAAACAATTTAAGTTACCCAACCACGCAGCCACTAATCACTAAGGCACTAGGATATCAAGTCTTTGGACTAGAGCAATATTATAGAACACTGTAACTTAGTGGCAATCCCACCAAGAAAGCTTAACACTAGGAGACTCTCTAAGTAAAACATAGAGAGGCATAGCAATGATACTGTTTTGCTCACTCTTACACTAAAATTAAAACCTATAAAACCACCAAAGATTAGGGAAATAAGCAAGAGTGAACCATAACTTGTACCCATAAACGCAAATTTTAATTGGCCACCCAATTAATGTCCTGCCTGAAAATAAGGAGAAAATGTAAAATTCAGGTTTTTTAATCTAAATTTTCATAATTTTCCCCTCTTTTTCTCATACATATAAATGAATTTTCCTTCTAAATCCCTCACATGTAAGAGGGTCACTCTACCTATAAACCAATAATGTAGGCATTATTACCCCATGTTCCCTGGCTATTATCTAGTGCACTAACCCTATGCAGTGGAGAGAGAAACAGTGCATCCACTTACCCTGTTAAAGTTTATAACCCAATGATTTACAAGACGTGACACACCTGAAGTCCACTGAATTCATTGTCTCATTAAACAATGCAGACAGGGTTGAAAATATTATCCTCCGGTGCTTTGAACTTGCATCTGCCGCATTACATTTGCATTAATGGGACTTCAAAAAAGTCATATACAGGTAGCTAATTGATATCCTTAAAAGATTTCAACCCTTCGTTTTGATAATATTAGTGAGATAGGATAAGAAATCAGTTGAGCACATTTCATTTACTTGAAGGAATTTTACACGTGATCATTTTTATTTTCTCATTCCAACTTTTGCTAAATTAGCACACCTGACTTCTCCCCAGTAAATGCAACCTGTTCTTCCACTCTTAATTCACCATCCCAGTCCCCGGTCTACTCTCTTCATACACCAAGATTCCTGCCCAAAACAGTCCACCAAGTGGACTGGAAAGAGAGTCTATTACTAGAGACTATAATGCAGAAATTCCTTTCCTCCTACCCTGGAAATGAACAAAGAAATAAACAATGATGAAGCAGCAGCAATGCTTTCAAAACTCAGTTGATGAGTCACTTCTATAACATTTGTCCTGCTATCTCTTATTTTATTCATGGTTTTTTTGTAAGTATATATTAGACAACTCTACTACTCTTCTGTTTAAAATTCTTCAATAGCTTCTTGCTGCAACTAAAAGAAAACCCAAACTCTTAGGCCAACGTCTCTGATTTCATCTCCCTCTACTCTTATTCCTTTCACTAATCTCCAGTCACACTGGCCTTCTGTCTGTACCTTAAACATGTTGAGTATTTTCTGTCTTGAGCCTCTGTACTTATTGTTGTATCTGTAAACACTCTTCAAGATTTTTGCACATTATTGCCTTGTTACCATTCAACTGATGATTCAGAGAGCCTTCACTTATAAATCTACCTATTAAGCAGCCCTCTAGTCACTATAATATTATCCTATTTTATCCTTGTCATTAAATACCAACACCTAAAGGGTTCTTTTCTGTTCTTAAATGTTCTTTTTTTTTTTTTTAAACTAGGTTACATGTTTATTCTGTCTTTTCCCAGACTAGAGATAGCTCCTTAGGACAGGGGCTATGTCCCCGCATAATGCCTATGATGACAGCAGTGTCTGACACACAGTAGGTGTCCAACACAGTAGCCCTTAGTACGTGTGGTTATAGAGCGCTTGAAATGTAGCAAGTATGACTGAGGAACTGAATTTTAAAATTTATTTAATGTAATTAATTTAAATTTCAATAGCCACATTCGGCTAATAGCTACTGTATTCCACAGTACAGTTCTAGATAATCAGTTCTAGTGTCCCAAAACAAAATAGCTTCCATCTTAGATGGTGTTGGTAATGCACAAAAAATTTTATCTCCTTGAATAATTTTTTCTTTCCCCATGAATTCATACAAACCACTGCCCTTTTTGTAGGAAATCATCAGCCTGTAAATGTTACAAATTGATTTAATGATGGACATTTTTAAACATAGACTTACGGCAATATGGAAGAATAAATAGACATTGTGACATCACTAACTACAAGTCACGAAATTTAAAAAAATTTAACACTTTATGAACTCAAAGAAAGTAAATGCCACATGTGCTAGAAATGATGAAAGAAAGGGGAAGAAAAGGATACTGATAAATGAGCAACCCTTAAGAGTTCAGACCTTGATATAAGGTCTTAAGAGCAGGGTTTAGGATATTAAATCCAATATTTGGCAAGGGAGCTTCAGAAATCCCAGAGTCTGAAAAGCGTTTATAGTCTGTGGAACAGGGATAGAAAATATTTATGCTTCAAGAGAGTTTGCCACTGGTCTGGAGTCTTGAGTCTAAGGTAAAAAAAATAAATAAATAAAAGTAAAAACAGTAAAAACAAAAATCCCCACCAGAAATTAAACTCCAAGCTCTCAACACAGATTGGTGAAGATTCCAAGTTTATACAGCTGTGGGTTATGGGCACCACAAGCTCATAAATTCACATATGAAATCAGATTCAGGATCATTCAAAACCTAAGTTCCTGAAGAAAGACCTTTAATGGAAACTTAGAAAGTATACTCTATTGTCATGGTCCTTGCTATAGAAAACAGAATCTCCTTTAGCTGGGTTAATAAGAAATTATTTCAAAAGTATTAAGATAACTTAAAGAATTTCTGCAAGGGCCAGGGAGCCAAGCTTGGTTGTTACAAAGCCAAGGAAGAGGCCTACACCCTGGAGAAATGTACAACCACACCACAGGAATGTTCCAATGTAAAGCCCACTGCAACCAATGTCCACTGCTCAGTTCCTGTGTTGCTGGAGATCATACAGTAGACCTTGCATAGTAACTGCCACAGCTATGATTTCCCCAGGTGTTACCTCAGATTGCCCACTTTTGCCTTTCTAGTATCATTTGGGTTCTTCTCCAGCTGGAGTCTAACTTCTCCAGGGGAATATTAGGTCTAAAAAATCTTTAAAATGTAGATTTTACCTTTGCAGATGGTAGAGTAAAAAAAGGAAGTCTAAAAGGAGTTATGAGTGGATACTGAATGAACCAATCTGAAAAAGATGCCTCTTACGTCTGATCTCCCTAAATGTGACCTCTAGATTATGGATATATAGCATATGATTATACACTATGTTTTGATAATTATTAAACAATGTCCTAAAAATTCTCCACTAAACTGTGAATTCCATCAGAGCAGATCATTCTGTGTGTTGATCATTGCTTCTTATCACCCAACATAAAATACACACAGTACATGTTAAGTGAATAAATACTAAATAATAGATTATGAAATTCTAGAACTCAAGAGACTACAACTCCTTATTTTAACACAAACATTAAAAAAGGGGGATTTATGATAATATAACTTCCATGGTAGATTAAGGCATGAATCTGACTTTTAGGGAAAGCCTACCATATTTATATACCTACAGTTTATATTTCATGACTAGCTGGTATTCCAGGGTATTTGGGTATAGAGAGACCCAATAGGCATAAATATTAGAGCATCTGAAAGCAAAGGGGACTAATGGTTATATTTTTAAAGTTAATTAGGATGCTATAGAGTAAATAACAGAGACTCAAAGAATGCAATATAGAGAACCAGCCGTTTAAACCTTATATGCTGACTTCAACTGATGAAAATCATTGACCATATTTAGATCAGGAGAGCTTCTTTCTCCTCCTCAACTTCGACCCCCTTTAATTACTAGAATCCAGGTTTTGAGGGTTTTTAGTCTTTCGATAACCTGAGTTTTCCATATTATAGGATTAGACGGTCAAGAAAATTAGCCTTCTTTACATAGACAACATAAGAAGGTATTGAATTATTCTATATTATTAGGTAAAAGGTAAACAGAATTTTTTAAATGCGTAAGATAGACTCCCAGTTCCCAGTTTTGCATGTAAGGATCTTGTAAGCTACCACTCTATTAGAACAGCAAGTAAAAAGCTGAAAATACTGAAAAATCAACAACCCTTCTAGGATCCATAAGTGAGGTGAGAATACCGGGCAAACTGCTGTGCTGCCCCCAAGGTCAGAAAGATACACAAGCGAACACAGAAAATAACTCACTGGGGCAGAGATTCATGAGCTAAAAGCACCACAGGAACGAGTGCCAGTGTAGAGAAACCAGAACTGTAATTGATGAATTGATGAAAGCTCAGTGAGGACAACTCTGAGAGCTAAAAACTCTAGGGGGACCCAGTCACAGGGGAGCACTTACAGTTTGGAGAAATTTACATCCAGGAGCTCAACCAGGTTTCCACAGTATCCTGCAGAAAACCCCCTCCTTCTTCTGAAGGGAAGGGGAAAGGAACCATTTTGAAACTTGCCAGAGCACTCTGCTCTTTATAAGAAGGCCTGACCTCAGGGGAAACTAATTAACCGGAGCCTAACCTGCTGGGGTTTTATCAGAACCTTATTCACCTGGGAGAAACAAACTACTCAACTCCAACCCACTCTAGCCACACCCTTCCACCTAAGGGTGGGATAAGAAAAATTAAAAACACCTGTAAAGGATACTGTCCAGAGGCATAGGCTCCCTAAAAGACTGATCATAGGACTATAGAACTCTTCCCCTCCCCCACCCCACCTCACAACCACATTACCAAAGGCCTATTTACAGCAGTTCCTTTTTCCTGTTGCATCATGTCTGGCTATTTAAAAAAATTACAAGACATACCAAAAAGCAAAAAACACAATTTGAAGAGACAGAGCAAGCACCAAAAGCAGACATGGTAAGGATGGTGGAATTATCAGACCAGGAATTTAAAACAATTATGATTATTATGCTAAGGGCTCCAATAGGTAAAATAGACAAAATGCAGGAACAGATGGGCAACATAAGCTGAGAGATGGAAATCCTAAGAAAGAACCAAAAAGAAATGCTAGAGATAAAAACAAAAACAAAAACACTGTAACAGAAGTAAAGAATGCGGTTGTTGGGCTTACTAGTAGACTAGATACAGCTGAGGAAAGAATCTTTGAATTTAGAGGCATCTCAGTAGAAACCTCCAAAACTGAAAAGCAAAGAGAACAAAGACTGAAAATCACAGAACTTAGTATCCAAGGACTGTGGGACAATTTAAAAACGTGTGACATACATTTAATGAGCACACCAGAAGAAGAAAGAAAAGAATAGAAAAAATATTTGAAACAATAATGGCTGGTAATCTCCCCCAAGTTAATGTCGGACACCAAACAACAGATCTAGGAAGCTCTGAGAACAACAGAATAAATGGGGGGGGGGGAACCCTATACCTAGGCATATCATTTTCAAATTACAGAAAATCAAAGATGAAAATTTCTTGAAGGAAGCCAGAGGAGGGGGAAAATGTCTTACCTATACAGGAACAAAGATAAGAATTACATACAAATTCTCTTCAGAAACCATGCAAGAAAGAAGAGAATACAGTCAAACATTCAAAGTGCTGAGAGAAAAATACCACCAATCTAAAATTCTCTACTCTGTGAAATTATTCTTCAAAAGTGAAAGAGAATTAAAGACTTTCTCAGACAAACGAAAATTAAGTGAATGTGTTGCCAATAGACCTGCCTTGCAAAAAATTAAAAGTTCTTTAGAGAGAAGGAAAATAATACAGGTCAGAAACTCAATCAAGCTAGTGGGAAGCTGCCGCACAGCACAGGGAGATCAGCTTGGTGCTTTGCGACCACCTAGAGGGGTTGGATAGGGAGGGTGGGAGGGAGGGAGACGCAAGAGGGAGGAGATATGGGGACATATGTATACATATAACTGAGGCACTTTGTTATAAAGCAGAAACTAACACCACTGTAAAGCAATTACACTCCAATAAAGATGTTTAAAGAAAAAAGAAACTCAATCTACATTAAAAAAAAGCAAGAGCATGGGGGCCTCACTGAGGCCAGCACTGAGCCTGGTGGCGCAGTGGTTGGGAGTCCACCTGCCGATGCAGGGGACGTGGGTTCGTGCCGCGGACCGGGAAGATCCCACATGCCGCGGAGCGGCTGGGCCCGTGAGCCATGGCCGCCGAGCCTGCGCGTCCAGAGCCTGTGCTCCGCAACGGGAGAGGCCACAACAGCGAGAGACCCGCGTACCGCAAAAAAAAAAAAAAAAAGCAAGAGCATCAAAGAAGGATTAAGTGATGATTAAATCAAAACTTTTATTTTTCTTATTCTTAATTGATCTAACACATAACAGTTTTTTCAAAATAATAATAGTAACAATGGATTTGATAATGTATGCTTATGTATATATCATATATACATATCTATGCTTATGTATGCTTATATATTAGTGAAATAAATGACAACGACACAAGTGATGGAAGGGAGGAATTAGGAATATTTTGTTATTATAAGGTACTCACACTATCAGTGAAGTGGTATTGTGTTATTTAAAAGTAGACTTGTAGGGGCTTCCCTGGTGGCGCAGTGCTTGGGAGTCCGCCTGCCGATGCAGGAGACGCGGGTTCGTGCCCCGTTTCGGGAGGATCCCACGTGCCGCGGAGCGGCTGGGCCCGTGGGCCGTGGCCGCTGGGCCTGCGCGTCCGGAGCCCGTGCTCCACAAATGGGAGAGGCCGCGGCAGTGAGAGGCCCGCATAACGCAAGAAAAAATAAATAAATAAATAAATAAATAAATAAAAAAAAAAAAAAGTGTATTCGTTGTAAATGTATATTGTAAACTCTAGAATAACCGCTAAAATATTAAAGAATAAAGTATAACTGATATGCTAAAAAAAGGAGAGAAAATGGAATCATTTAAAATGCTCAATTAAAACCACAAAAGGCAGAAAAAGAGTAGAAGACAAAAACAGGAACAAAGAAGAAGGGCAACAAATAGAACACAGAAACAAATATGGTAGATATTAATCCAAATGTAAAAATAACCACTTTGAAGGTCAATGGTCCATATGTGCCAATTAAAAGACAGAGATTGCCAGAGTGGATCAAAAGACATGACCCAACTGTATGTTGTCCACAAGAAACTCACTTTAAATATAAAGGTACATAAAGATTAAAAGTAAGTGGCTGGAGAAAATATACCATGCTGACACTAATCAAGATAAAGCAGGAATAGCTATATTAATTATAGACAAAGCAGGCTTCAAAACAAGGAAAGTTATCAGGGGTAAACAGAGGCATGCCTAAAGAGGTCATCTAGGTTTTCTCCTATAACTCTCCATTCTGTTCCATCCATTTGTCTATTATTTTGCTAATAGCACTGTGTCTTGATTACCGTAGCTTTATACTAAGTCTTGAAGTTGGATAGTATCAATCCTCCAAATTTGTGCTGCTCCTCCAATGTTGTGTTGGCTATTCTTGGTCTTTTACCTCTCCATATAAACTTAAGAATCAATTTGTCAATATACACAAAATAACTTGCTGGGATTTTGATTGGGATTGTATTCAATCTATAGATCAAGTTGGGAAGAACTGACTTCTTGACAATATTGAGCCTTCCTAAACATGAACATGGAATCTCTCCATTTATTTACTTCTTTTTAAATTTTGTCTATCAGAGATTTGTAGTTTTCCTCATACAGATCTTCTATATATTTTGTTAGATTTATACCTAAGTAAAAACACTTCCACTTTGGAAGATAATTTGGCAGTTTCTTATAAAACTAAACATACTCTCACCATACAATCCATCAATCAGGTTCCTTGGTATTTACCCAAAGGAGTTGAAAATTGTATCCACACAAAATCTGCACACAAATGTTTACAGTATCTTGATTCATAATTGCCAAAACTTGGAAGCAACCAAGATATCTGTCAGTAGGTGAATGAATAAATAAACTTGCATGTCCAGACAATGGAATATTATACAGTGCTAAAAAGAAAGGAGCTATGGAGTCATGAAAAGACATAAAGGAAACTTAAATATTACTAAGGGAAAGAAGTCAATCTGAAAAGCCTACATACTGTATGTTTCCAATTATATTACATTTTGGAAAAGGCAAAATATGGAGACAGTAAAAAGATCAATGGTTGCCACAAGGGAGGGGGAGTGGGATGAATAGTTGGAGCACAGAGAAATTTTAGGGCAGTAAAAACACTCTGTATAATATTATAATTATGGATACATGGCATTATACATTTGTCCTAACCTGCAGAATGTACAACACCAAGAATGAACCCTAATGTAAACTGTGGACTTTAGTTTATTGTAATTGGTAAATGCAGATTCATCAATTGTAACAAATGTACCACTCTGGTGAGTGATGTTGATAATGGGGGAGGCTATGCAGGTATAGGGGGAGGTTATATAAGAAATCTTTGTACCTTCCTCTTAATTTTGCAGTGAACCTTAAAACTGCTCTAAATTTTAAAAATTTCCTTTAAAAAATAAGGTATAAGAAAACAAGAGGAATCTTTGTTTCTAAATATTTAGATGGAAATTCTAAAATAATTTCCATTCAGTGTTTATTGATAATAAAAGCATTTAAGCACATTTATGTAATTCTTATTAGTGAAATGAGACATTCTTTGAAATTTTTCCTTACACAATTACTTTGAATCTGCCTTTCATAAGACAGTACATTTTTATGTTCATATGCTCTTCCTATCCCACATCCAGGAGGTGGCGCTCTTCCTTTTGCACTAAGAACCAAATAGAATAAAAGTAAGGATGGATGAATGAATGAAGGCGAACTCCAGCACCCTAAAGTGCACTGTACATTTTCAGCTAGATGGTAAAATGAATCTGAGTCTACAAACCCAGCAGATATTTTAAACCTAAAGCTGGAGTGATGCTTGTTGTTGACAATAATACAGGTCACCAGAACACCTGGGAAAATGGAATAACTGGGCTGTCTGATCAGACAGGAAATTATTGCAGGGCTCTGTGGTGTCTCAATGCCTCAGGCCATAGGACAAATCTGTAGCTGCTCTGGGAGTAAGTTCAACAGTCAACATGGCGCCAGAATACAAATTTTTTCATCAAACCTCTATTGAAGCTGTGAGAAAATATGGTGACTTAAGCTTTTCATCTCTTTTTATTTTTCATTTTTAATGTCATGGAGATTTCATAATAAGAAGCAAAATGATAAAAAATGTATATAAAGAGATAAAATATAGCAAAGAGTAAGTGCCACATATTGCCTCTTGAAGTGTTTAAAGCACATGTATAAATATCATCTCAGTATGAGATGATATTTAATGTTTCAAAGCATTAGCAAGTAATTTTAACAATATTTGAAACACGTGCATTTTGTTCTATTCTTTCCATCTGAAAGAAGTCAACATTCCACTCATCATCTTCTCCTTTCTCAGTGTTTTCTTTGTTTATCCCCACTTCGAACTTGCTTGGGTTACAGTTTATCCTTTGGAAAAAGAGATGTATATTTATTTCCACCTTTGTAAGGGTTATTTTTTCTTTTTTCCTTAACACCCCAGAATTCATATTTGTTTCATTGTGTCTATCTCATTCCTAAAACATTCTCTCTAGAATAAGATAAGGTAAAAATCAATAAATCAACCATTGTGGTTAGATGGCCTACCAGACTTTAATTCCCAACACATTGATCACGCAAATCCTTCTCTTCGTGTACTTAGTTTTTTATTATCGTTCACTAGACCATGACTGTGAATGCCCCCAGGCAAGAGACATGTTTTATTCATCTTTATTCTTTCTGCAAGGCCCAGCACAAGACTAACACATGATAGGAATTCATGCACGTTTATTTAATGGTTGAGCAAAATAATGAATAAATTAAATTAAATTTCACTTTCCTTTAAGTTTATGCCACATAGACCTTCTAACATTTATTCCCAATAACATATAGGAATTTAATTGCGTATGTCAGTACCGACATTCCTAGTACTTATAGTTTCATTTACTCTCAAATTTTCTGGGTAACAATAAAACCCTGTTGTCTTAATTTTTTTTAATAGTTCATCCCTACAACTATTTTAAAAAATCCGACAAGTAAATGTACGCTTCCTATTTAGTTTATCACACCTCGTGTTCTCTTTGTTCATATACTGGCCCCAAGTCGTTGCCAGGAAAAGAAGGGAGAGTCGACAGAGTAAACAGGGAGCTAGTCTATTTTATATACCAATAGCCATACTCTGTAGGGCATTTCATGATTCCAGCTCAAATCCCCAAATTATGCAGTAAGTTAGAAGTTCAGATACAAAGTCTATAAATACAAAACTGAATTTTTAAAGCTGCTTTCTAAATGTTCACAGAAAATTGATGTTATTATTATGAGTTCAACAACCAACTACCCTTCTGATTATGTTATTGCATTTCCCACTAAGTTTTCACTAATAGAATTAATCCGTCTGCTTTAACCTTAAAAACTGCCTTTCTGTAAGTTTAGTATTAAAAGTTATTACCATTAGAACGCTTACATTTTTGCCACCTATATTCAGTCTTCACATGGTAATTGAGTGGTTCAGTCAGTGTAAAAATACCAATTGTAAAAGTATGGCTTCATTTTCTAATATTCACAATTTTTTCAAAACTATTCTGGTATTATTATAAAGTGTAGCCCATTGGAAATCTAACTTACAGTGTGGTTTGCATTTTAGAATTTTAATTATAATTGGTAGAAATAGACTTCAATCTTTTTTTAAGTCAGTGTGCCCCAAACTGAGGCAAAGACAGCAGAAACAATCCCAGCTATTGTGACATAGCCACATAGATTAGATTTTAAAACTCAACTTTGAATTATTTCAAGCACAAAGGTGTGTTTATAGAAAACTGTAACACAAAATGTCACTTTCAGGTAGTTAAGGCAAGTCTCAGTACTATCATAGACACTTCTTTCTGGGACTTTCCTTCATAATCAATCCTAAGAGCTGGTTTACATGCAACACCCAACACCCTCTCTGGTCACTTTTCCAGGCATGATGACATCCTTCAACAGTCTCCTTATCAATATCATAACAGTAGCTATATTTTTTCAGCAACTGTATTCATTATTTAGAACACAAATAAAGGTGTAATTGGGAGACTTTATTAGTATGTTTTATTTTGAATAAATATTTGGAGATCCTGCTGA
>NW_006795399.1:1212954-1271628 GCF_000442215.2 Lipotes vexillifer
CTGCTGAACAATAATTTAAATAATAGAAAAGATCTGAAACTATGCCAGTCAAACTTATAAATTTTTCCTATTGTTCATTCTAACCCATTGCTTTTGCTTGTAGAGAATTCCCATTCCAAGCATAAGGATACAGATGATGTTAAGAAATATTAATTCAATAGCTTTTGCCTGGTTTTATAGAAAATATTGGCTTGAAATGTGTAGTTTTTACCCACTGCTGCCTAAATGATCTGATAAGAAAATGTTTTCACGTTTAGGAAAATAATTTAATAGAGTGTTGGTTAAGAGGTGAGGCTTAAATAAAAAAAGTTTATCTAATATAAAAGTAAATATATTTTTAAAGGAGTACAAATACAGAAGGACAAGGAAAATGAGATAATATATAACAGTAGAAGGTAAACGTCAGCAATCTTTTGTCAATGAGAAAGTAGATGATTTAGCGGAATGGAGGAAACTTAGAAAAGTTAGACCATGACAGGCAGACCTTTTTAATTGGGTTTCCCCTTATTGCACTTTGCAGATATTGTGGGGTTTCTTAAAAATTGAATGTCTGTGGCAACCCCATCTTGAGAAAGTCTATTGACACCTTTTTTCCAACAGCACTTGCTCACTTCGTGTCTCTGTTTCACATTTTGTAATTATCGCAATATTTCAAACTTTTTCATTATTAATATATTTGTTGTGATCTGTGATCAGTGACCTTTGATGTTACTATCATAATTGTTTGGGGGCTCCATGAACCACACCCATATATAAGACAGCAAACCTAATAGACAAATGTGTGTGTTCTAGCTGCTGCACAAACTAGCCATTTCCCCATCTCTCTCCCTCTTCTTGAGCCTCCATATTCCCTGAGACACAATATTGAAATTAGACCACTTAATAACCCTACAATGGCCTCTAAGTGTTCAAGTGAAAGGAAGAGTCGCATGCCTCTTACTTTACATCAAAAGCTAGAAAGGATTAAGCTCAGCGGGGAAGACATGTCAAAAGCCAAGACAGGCTGAAAGCCAGGTCTCTTGCACCAACACTTAGCCAAGTACTCGGTGCAAAGGAAAAGTTCTTGGAGGAAATTAAAAGTGCTCCTTCAGTGAATGCCCGAATGATAAGAAAGCAAAACAGTCTTATTGCCAATATGGAGAGTTGTAGTTGTCTGGATAGAAGATCAAACCAGCCACAAAATTCCCTTAAGCCAAAGCCAAATCCAGAGCAAGGCCCCAACCTTCTTCAATTCTACAAAGGCTGAGAGAGGTGGGGGTGTTACAGAAGAAAAGTTTGAGACTAGCAGACGTTGGTTCATGAGATTTGGGAAAAGAAGCCACATCTTCATAACATAAAAGGACAAGGTGAAGCAGCAAGTGCTGATGTAGAAGCTGCAGCGAGTTATCCAGACGATCTATAGCTAAGATAATAAATGATGGTGGCTACACCAAACAACAGTTTATCAATGTAGATTAAGCAGCCTTGTATTAGAAGAAGATGTCATCTAGGACTTTCATAGCTAGAGAGAAGTCAGTGCCTGGCTTCAAAGCCTCAAAGGACAGGCTGACTCTCTTGTAAAAGGCTAAGGCAGCTGACACCTTGAAGTTGAAGCCAGTGCTCATTTACCATTCCAAAAATTCTAGGACTCTTAAGAATTATGCTAAATCTACTGGGTCTGTGCACCATCAATGGAACAACAAAGCCTGGATGACAGTGCATCTGTTTACAACATGGTTTCCTGAATATTTTAAGCCCACTGTTGAGACCTACTGCTCAGGAGAAAAAAGATTCCTTTCAAAATATTTTTGCTCATTGACAATGCACCTGGTCATCCAAGAGCTCTGGTGGAGATTAATGTGTTTTCACACCTGGAAACACAGCATCCATTCTGCAGCCCATGCATCAAGGAGTAATTTCAACTTTCAAGTCTTGTTCTTTACGAAATAAATTTTGTAAGGCTATAGCTGCCTTATAATGATTCCTCTGATGCATGTGAGAAAAGTCCATTGAAAACCTTCTGGAAAGGATTCACCATTCTAGATGCCATTAAGAACATTCATGATTCATGGGAAGAGGTCAAAATATCAACATTAACAGGAGTTTGGAAGAAGCTGATTCCAGCCATGGATGACTTTGAGGGGTTCAAGACTTCAGCAGAGGAAGTAACTGCAGATGTGGTGGAAACAGCAAGAGAACTAGAATTAGAAGTGGAGTCTTAGGATGTGACTGAATTGCTGCAATCTCGCGGTAAAATTTGAATGGATGAGGAGTTGCTTTTCCTGGATGAGTCAAAAAACAAAAAACAAAAACAGGGGGTTTCTTGGGATGGAATCTACTCCTGGTGAAGATGCTATGAAGATTGTTAAAATGACAACCAAGGGTTTAGAATATTACATAAACTTAGTTGACAGAGAAGCAGCAGGGCTTGAGAGGATTGACTCCAATTTTGAAAGAAGTTCTACTATAGGTAAAATGCTATCAAACAGCACTGCAAGCTACAGAAAAATTGTTTGTGAAAAGAAGAGTCAACCAATGCAGCACACTTTATTGCTGTGTTATATTAAGAAACTGCCACGGCCACCCCAGTCCTCAGCAGCCAGCACCCTGATCAGTCAGCAGCCATGAACATCGAGGCAAGACCCTCCACCAGCTAAAAGATTATGACTTACTGAAGGCTCAGATGATGGTCAGCATTTTTTCAGCAATAAAGTATTTTTAAATTAAGGTGTGTACATTGGTTTTTTAGACATAATGCTATTGCACAATTAACAGACTACAGTATAGTATAAACATAACTTTTATACATACTGGGGAACCAAAAAATTCATGTCACTCAATTTATTGCAGTGGTCTCGAACTGAACTTGCAATATCTCCAAGGTATGCCTGTATAAGGAAACCATTAAGTCCTGAAGAGGTCTGGATCGGCTCTTAGAAGCACAGTTTCCTTAGAAGACAAGGTTGCAGTCTTAATGTACTTTATAAAAAAGTAGACGACAGGCAGTGTGATATGGTATGTGTGCTACTTAGCTTAGGCTGTAACCCAGGTACTAACCAAGAATGTGCAAGCTAGGGTTGGTCAGTTAAAACACAAATCAATAATGTACAACTGAGTTGTGATCGGACGGCATTTTAAGGAAGGCCCTACTCTAGCTGTAGCTAATGTATTTGTTTCTGTTATCCATATCTTAATTAGCATCCAAAGCCGGCTGGTTAATATTACTAAATGTTGGTAAAATATGTTGCCTCATTTGATGAAGACTGGATATGAATTCTCATTAGTAAAATTTAAGTTATTCAAAATAGGGTCACTGTATAAAAGTATTATAGAGACTCTCCCATGCTTGTGTAACCATGTATAAGAAGCCAGCTAGGTCTATTCCCTTTACCTTGAAAGATGCCCTGGGCTGAATTTCTAAGTGGAATTGTGGTCCTGTATCAAGCTGTGAACACTGGGGCGTTTTTTTTTGCAGAATTCCAACTTTTTGGCTTATAGAATCCTGCCCTGAAATTTTAGCATTTGACAAATCTACCACTTCAGAAAGTGGTAATAAAAACATCTAAAGGAACCAAGAGCTGGGATTTCCTTGATTCAACAGGAAAGATCATATGAACTGTTTCTTTTGTGTGTGTAGACAGGGGCCACCCTTGGTTTGAGAATTACCTTTTTTATAACCTGGTAGCAAGGTTAGAGTGGCACCTGGTAGTGAGTGGAGTAGCTAGTGTCATTCACCTCAAAATTTTTTAGTGGGCATCTATTATCTACCAAAAAGGACTTAAGAATTGTGCATAACCTAATTGTATTAGGTCAGTTTACAACGGTAGTTATTAAGGATGGAGACAGAAACAAAAGGATCAGCAGAAGTGTGCCTAGGAGTAGACAGAGCCCAGATTCCCTCCTTCACAACTGAAATAGCTGCCTTCCCTATTTACAAAAGAGAAAGTTTTACTCTGGAGAAACTGAACCAAAGAGTCTCCAGATTTGGGGCAAGGAGGAGTGTAGTGTAAGGCCTGTCCTTAGAAACTGAGTAAGTGAATGTCTTCATGCTGAAAGGAGAGATCCACCATGTCTTCCTAGGATTTTACAGTGCTTAGATACCCAGTGCTGGGCCCTGGAGGCCACAGACTGGCTTATAACCCAAGGGTTTCTTTGCATATACCTCCTGTCCCAAGAGAAAATACCTCCAGACTTTGATATTTGGGGTCTCCTGGTCAGGTTCTTATCCCAGTAACACTAATGTAAAGCCCAACAGGAGTCTATAAGCCAAGAGAGCTTACTCTCCATTTCTTAGAGCCTCATTCTCAGAAATTACTGGACAAACATCTCCAGACAAGTTATAAAAATAAAAGTTTCCAACATGAGTGAGCAGACCAACACAAACAGATAAAAATGAGTCTCAGAAGAAATAGAGAAACTCAGAAAAAATGCAGGGGGGTACATAGAAGATATTTTCAAAAATATAACTTTTGGATAAGAGAAAATTTTACAACTATAAAATAAGAACAGGATTCTTTTTTAAAAAGTAATGATCAGAGTGTAACAAATAACTACTAGTATTAAAATGGTGATGCATTTTAAACATCAAAAAATATTGAGAAATCATCTAGAAAGTAGAATAAGGGACAAGAAATATTAAAAATATACATATTTTAAGGACCCAGGTTCAACATGTAGCTAATAGAAGTTCTTGGAAAGATATCAAGAAACAGAGAAAATGTAAGGAAAATATTAAAAAGAAATAATAAAATAAAATTTCTCAGAAATGAATGGCTGGGTTGAGACACTGTCCTGCAAAATAATGGTGAAAAAGTACACCTTTCTTCAAGGGACATCATCATGAAATTTCAAAAGTATATAGATGAAAAGATCTTAAATGCTTCCAGAGAGTTAAAAGAAATAGGGGTCCAGGGTGTAATGCATGCGGTGTCAGGAATCAGAAAGGTATGGCACTTCATAGCATAAACATCGGAGATTAGGAGACAATGGTATAATGATTTTTAAAATCTGAAGGAAAACTATTTCTAACTTCAGAGTGTTATGCCCTGACACAATTCAATCACAAATGAGGGTAGAAAAAAATTTCTAACATGCAAGTAATCAAAAATGTAGTTTTCAAAACTTGCTTTTCAGGAAGCTAAAGGATAATGTGCTCCAAAAAAACCAAGGGATCAAACCAGGAAAGAAGAAAGCATGGGGTCCAAAAAAGGGGGTGGAACATTCAACACAGGAGAAACATCAAGGGAATGTACTAAAAGCAAAGGGCATGCTACCGAAGACGAGTGCCTGATGCCCAGTATTGTAGCAGGCTGCAGAGCTATCAGTTAAGACGGGCCTAAGACGAAAGTAACCTTCATTGTGCCCAGTGCATAGTGATGATATGATCGGCCAGGATGCAAATGACCAACCAAGGCTTCCAGAAAGGCACAATTCCTGTGACGCAGACAGCTCAGGTGGGATCAAGATGGATCCTCACAGAGGCATCATAGTGGTCTCTTCGTTTAAGCACTAGGTATAAGCACATTTGGATGTTTGAGGGGCATATATTTTAAAGCATTGAATATCAAGTTATGCAATCTATACTAGAAATCTTGTGACTAGGTAAGGGTAGAGAAATAGAAAACAGGTACTTCCCTGGTGGTACAGTGGTTAGGGCTCTGCGCTTCCACTGCAGGGGGCACAGGTTCAATCCCTAGTCTGGAAACTAAGATATAATTTCAAGTGTTCACAGAGTCCCCTGAAGTTCATGTTTTTAATGGATAGATTAGAATTAGTGGGTGAAACTAAAAGAGAAGCCGAATTCATTTCTTTATTAGTTTCTAACAAAGTCAAAAATTTCCAACAATGTGCATTGCTTCATTAAGTACTCAGCATGATTAAGTATATTTTGGAAGCAGACTGAGTGAAATGGTATAGAAGGAATTCCAACCTCCAAATTGAAGTTTGGCAAGATGACCTCAGAGAGCAGTTTAATTCTAATATTTTATTATGGGATTTAAATAAGGATACTGTATTTAATCCAATAGGTAGGCTTTAAGAACATGTCAGGCCTTAACATATGTCTTCCTGCACTGCTCTCTGTCACTCTCTATTTTCTCATCACCAGGGCAGTATAAGTGTTTGGTGTTCTCTCTCTTGGTCCTTCTTAGGACTTCCGTTTCAAAATGGTGGCCTGACCCCAGGCATATATCTCTTTTCATCCCTGCTTCTTAAATTGATAGTATAGAAAATAAAGAGGTATAAATTTTACAACAATGAAGAAAATGATGAAGATGCTATTAACTGACAAATAACTCATGCATTTTAGAAGAAGACAAAAGGAAAAAGGATGAGAAGTGGCAGAACACTATAGACCAGGATGAGTGGGAAGAACTCCTCAGGCAACAAGGTCAAGAAGAGATTTAACCTGCTCCAAGAGACACTTGAGTGACTTTGACTCAGGGACCCTGAGGTTAGCAGATAGTAGAAGTCTCCCACCACCACAGGCAGTACCCCTGCTACCAGGCCTCTTAGCAATGGACGAAAGCAAAGGGCTATTCTCTCTAAAAGAAAAAGTGGCATCATTTATCTCTGGATCATCAGCACAGCTCTCTGAATGAAAAACTATAGAGTAAAGCTCTCGGTATTCAGAGGCTTTCTCATTTAATGGTTATTCCTATCCACTCCTGTAATTTGAAGTCTGCTGAACTTCACACACACACACACACACACACACACACACACACAGAGCTTCCTATTTTTTTCCTTCTTAAATATGAGCATAAAACCAGTCTTCAACACAGGAGGATATCTGCAACATGATAGAGGAAAACCAATAGAAACATATAATTTGTATATCATGATGATGAGAATTTGTTAAAAAGCAAATTTTTTTTCAGAGAGACTAAATAAGATATAGTATCCTTAAAACATTATAAGAATGGTATGCTATGAGAAAAATCCATGCACAAGAAATAGATTCTAGAAATTTTAAAAAAGGTTGGAAGATTATTTAATTAATTGAAAGATGAAAGAATATTTTTAAAAATCTAGAATGTAGAGAAAGATAGAACATATGAGACGAGATAAAATGCAAAAGGTCTTAGTTAGAATATATAACATCTGACTACAATACGATCTCCCAAAAGAATGAAACGGTAAAAATTTTGAAGTGCAAGATAAGTTTAACAATTATTTTTAAATTAAAAACCAACGTTCATAGCTAAAGTTCCCAGTGCTCAGGAATTATGCTAGACAATGAGAAGTACCTTAATAGGGTTTCTTACAAAGTACACAAATGCAGTTGCGATCAACTCTATCCTAGAGTTTTTAGAATAACAAATATGAAGGGTTCTAGGTCTAATATGGCTGAGAATTCAGTATTAGAGAAAGTAAAAGTGAGTAAAAGGAGGGAGCGGCACATGCAAGGTTCTGGTGTGGACAAATGAAAACTTCCTGTTGCCCTATGGGGATCATTGAAATATGTAATAAGCACCAGCTCATCAGAACATATACAGCAATCAACTAGGATGGATACCAGCTCTACACAACCAGTATGACTTACCTGGCTGAATGTCACTCCTGCTGGTACAGACAGCAAATGGCAAGTTCCTTGGCTTAATTATTTCCAATTTCAGGTGTTTGATGTCCAAACCACAGTTTTAAAAATGAGCAAATATGATCTGGGAAAAATGAAAAGAATGAACACTAGATTAAAAAAAACAACAACAACAGATGAGGTAGCTTTGCTTTTTAAGGCATATGGTCTTATAAAGTGAGAAGACAAAAGCTTTTTTTTTTTTTAAAGAAAGAACATAAATACCTACATGGTAATCTCTTTCACTGGGTTAGAAATAGCCACCCTTTCTCCTCCAGAATCTATCCTTTATCTATTTATGTGTATGTGTATATGTATATACAAAGCTTTTATATATGTACTTATATAGGCATCTATTATATATATAGATGTGTGTGTATATACACCTGTAAGTCCTCAATTTTATTTTTTACTTATTTTTTCAATTTTTATTTATTTTTTGGTTGTGTTGGGTCTTCGTTGCTATGCACGGGCTTTCTCTGGTTGCTGGGAGCGGGAGCGGGGCTCTTCAGTGCGGTGTGCGGGCTTCTCATTGCAGTGGCTTCTCTTGTTGCAGAGCACGGGCTCTAGGTGTGCGGGCTTCAGTAGTTGCATCACGTGGGCTCAGTAGTTGTGGCACACGGGCTTAGTTGCTCCGCGGCATGTGGGATCTTCCCAGATCAGGGCTCGAACCCGTGTCCCCTGCATTAGCAGGTGGATTCTTAACCACTGTGCCACTAGGGAAGTCCAGTCCTCAATTTTAAGCTCAAGAAAAGGCTTTGTATGTTTTTACTCCTGGACGAATAAATTATTGACTTTATTTTAAGGCAGTGATGCCTGATTTACCTTTCAGTGGAGGTTTTGATGATAGGGTCTCAGCGTTTCTTGGACACCAGAGGGAGCAAGAGAAGAGGTAAGGCTTAGAAGAGGTGTTGGAGAAAATGATTTATTAAAGGTCCACCATGGTTCATGTACTATACTCTACCCTGGAGATTCAGAGATGAATTATTGAGCTGATAAACAAGAGCCATGAGAGTGGTAAATTTAGGGTAATAGAACAAATGGAAAACATTAATCTATTCTTAGAAACAAGACTCAGCCCTGCCAGCATCTTCAAATCTGATTACTGTAGGCTACAAAAGAGTAAGAATCTTATTTATTTCATATTCACCTGAGAGCTGGAAAAAATAGGTTATGCTCAATTGACTTTGAATTAATTAAATGATAAATTAGGAAGTTTATGTTTCAACTAAGTTTAAAGGGTAGTAAATTCACAATAGGCAACTTGACTTTCATATTTTAAGTCACAAATGTTTTTTTCTTCAAAAATGAGTGTTTTTTTTAAAAATTAAAAATCTCTGCTGCTTGTCTCTGCTTCAGTTGGTAGAATCTCAGTCAGAGTGAATACAGTTCATTCCAGTTCAGGAAATTTCACTTTCACAAAATGACCTACTAGAAGTTTCTGGTTAAAGAAGAGAGAAATTGAGTTATGTATCAAAAGTAACCATAAATTTCACATTCCTTATAAAACACATTCATTTAATTTAACTTGATGATCCTATTGATTTAGCCATAAAGGAAATTTGAGGCACAGTCAGGGTGAGTTCTTAGATTTTAAATTATAATTATTATTCAATCAGGCTTGTGGTTGAATTTTGTGAAAATACCAATTATTTGCGAAGACATGACTGTTCCTTCAGGTAAGTGTTCCCCAGTGCCCTCATTACTATCTTCGGCACAAGCCACTAGAGGGCAAGACAGTCTAACATATTAGAGCAGATCTAACTTCATCCAACAGAGGGTAGTCATTACATACACCAGGCAAAGAAATCAGTATATTACATTATGTTTCAGCTATTACAACCTGCCATTACCTTTTGGGGTTATAAGAGGGAGGAGAAAAGAGAAAGAAGGTAGAAGGAAAGAACACAACCCTCTCAATAAACAATTCACTGGCCGACTTCTCTGAAATTGTTAAGCAAATGAGTTTAATAAACAATTTGCTTTTTTCTGGATTTAAATAGTTTAAATTTGAAGTGAAAAGAAAAAACCACCAGTCAGAAGATAAATCTTAACAAATGAAATAAGAAAACACGTGAAAGCTGTTTCCAATCAAAGGGACCAAGTGTTAGCAGCTTTATTTTTATGTACAAACACAATGTCTGGTTACCTTCAAAGGCTAAGGAGTGAATTAGCAGCATAAATAATTTTTCATTAAACAAAAACTAGATAAAAACTGTAAGTGAACTGAGAAACAGGATTAGCCATTTCTCACAGAACATCTTGAAGAAGCCTGGGTTAATGGGAAAAGTCAAGAATCAGGAAGCCTGGGTTTTATCCCTGGCTCCTATCCATTGGCTGTATGACAATTGGTAGGTTGGCCAATCCACATAGACTTCAGTTGCCTCATATGCAAAATTATGGAAGTTGTAACATAAATGACTTCCAGATCTGGATGGTCATCAGAAACCTTGCTTTGCTAGTCTCTAGACCTACCAGATTAGAACTGAATCTCCAGAAATGAAGCCCAACAACATACACACACACACACACCACACACATATATATATGTACACCTTAAATACAAATATATATATACATTATATGTGTATATATATATTATATATATACACACACACATATATGTGTGTGTGTATGTGCAATTCTAGGTAATTCTGATGATCTGTCATAATTGTAAACATTGGGCTAAATGAAGGCTGTTTCCTTTTTCACTTTAAAATTCGTGACTTTATGCTTATTTGTACATCACTAAGTTGGTATTTTAAGATATAAGATATTTTTCTGGCCCAACACTAAAAAAAAGAAACTCCATCACATTAAAAAATTTGAACTCAGAAGAAATCAATTTGGAAACAAAGTTTCCAAGAGTCCCACTGATACCTTGGTATTTTTTCACTTTTCCTCAGAACTTTCACTTTTTAACTGAATATTTGTCATTAGTACTTTTGATATTATGCGGCTGCACTTGATTATGTGCATAATGATGTTAATTTATTGTTGGTGGTGTCGACTTAAAATAAGGCACAACGTGAGAATTGTGAGTCAAGTTTTATTTGGGGCAAAATGAGGACTATAGCCTGGGAGGCAGCATTTCAGATAGTTCTGAGAAACTGCTCCAAAGAGGTAGGGGGGATGGTCAGTATATATGTGATTTTGGTGAAGGGGGTGTACATATGATCAAGCACAAATTTTTTGCAGAAGGTTTCTTCTAGTCACGAGGACCAGTCGTCACCATGAAGGATTTTAGTGCTTTTCTAGATATGAGGGAAGAATTGGGCTCATAAAATCGGCTTCTGAAAATAAAACTATCTAACTATCTGAAGACCTGTTCTGCCAGTTTTCTCAGAGCACAGAGTGCCTCATTTCTGCTCTCCACTCTGAACTCCTTTCAGGGGGTGTTGAAAATCAGCGGCTGCAGCAGCTCACGATGTAATCCTTGTAAAGGCAGATGGCAAGTGCCGATGGCAGGTGCTAATTTGTAGACAGTGGTGGTGTTGTTATATCTTGAATCTGTAATGGCTAATTGCCACAGGAACGACCTTAGTGTATATGTTCTGACTCTGGGGAATGTGGAGGAATTATGAATTATGATGTCATCATCTTATGAATTATGACGTCAACAGCACAACTGAAATTCTACTTTAAGATAAGGCAAGAGAAACCAGGCTGAACCCAACAGCAATATCTGAAGAAAGAGAAATGGATTTTGGAAGTGATTGGTCAATTACTTTCTGCGTAAAGCTTATCTTTTACAATCTCTTTCTAAGTAGGAGGATTCACAAAAGTTTAACTTTACTTGACATACACCAAGAAAATCCTTTTAAATCACCTAACTACCTAATTAAGTCTAGTGACAGAAGATGGAAAATGGCTTCACTTTCAGTAAATATATTATTTTTCTGGTACACAACTTGATTACAAGGTCACGTCAATCTTTGGGTTACGTTAGTGCTCTGGGGAGCAGTATAGATTCTTATGGGATTTTAACAAAGCAATTGATATTGGAGATGAGATGCCTCACTACTTGTGAGTGACTAATAACCTTGGAATTAGAGGTGATAACAAAGGACAATCAAAGGCAATGATAGTCTCTGCTAATCTCCTGCTTCGCTCACTGCATTATTCTTTGATCAGATTCAACATAATTTTCCCTCAAGAATCTATGAGAATGCATTATTTTAGTAATTTCATGTGACATAGCACTTCCTGTTTCTATGGAAGAACACAAGAAGAGTAATTCAGAAATCAGATGCTACATAAATAGTTTCCCTTGCTTATCACATTTATCTAATAGTCTCTATCCCTTCCCCTTCCCCCCTTCACAGCCTCTCTCTCTCCCTCCCTCCCTCCCTCCCTCTGATAGTGTTAAAAAATACTCTTCTTTTAATTTTGGACGAGCACTTAAAATACATATTTCTATATCAATATAACACTTTAAAAATGATTCTCATATAATGGCAGTAAAAATATAATTCTGCAATTCCAAAAGAGCTAAGCTGAGACCAATAGTAATTCAATTAATTCAGTTATTCTCATATTTTATTTTACTTTAGCCATTTTAAAATAAAAACAACTTCTAAGCAGTCCTTTTGCCAGCTGTTTAGGTTCATTTTAAATATATATACATTTTTTTTTTAGGGGGGGAGCAAGCTACAATATTTTATTCCATGCACTTTTCTGAAAGCATTCTCTAAGTCAACCAGTCCTACAAAGTAAAGTACTCAACCAGTTCAGAAGACGAGCCAAAAAACCCCTGAATTAATAGTACTCCCACATAACATTCAGTTTATGCCATATTCTGCAGCAGCTGGAAATACAATTAAATTATTTAGAATTAATTTTATAATCAGAGATTAAGAATGTGGACATTTTACCACTACCAAGTAAACGTGTGAGGAGGTTCACTGTATGCTAACTTGATTCCCCTGAATTATCTACTTAGTAAACTAGTCACTATTAATTTGACCATTAGGGAAATCAAACCTGCAGAAAAGAACTTCAATATTCAGAAGATTATGTCTGAACAAAATACTGCATATCATAACTGCTCAAATTATTTTCTACACAATATAGACCCTCAATATAAGGTATCTGATTAAATCAAGCACCATCCCGAGCCAATGATGGTATTCTTTCTTCTTAGATATAAGTTTTTTCTTTGTTCCTGTGTGATGGAATATTTCACACACCCTTAGGCTGCCACACCCATCTGTCACAGGTGTATGGACTTGTTGATGTTTCCCTAGCTCTTTAATTTCTACTTAATCAATGAACTATAATTGCTATGAAATCTGGCTTTCCAACTGGGACAAATGGTGCCTCTTTAGTTTTTCAGTTAGAGTTAGATCCCTAATCTTCATCACATGGATAAAGAGTAATAACTGGTTCAAGAATCGCCATGGCACATCTGGATTCCCCACCCTGCTACCACCTTCTCTAATTGCCCCTGAATATTTTATGCAAGTATGATGCTAAGGAAAGGAAACTAATCAAATATTAAAATTTTAGACTATATGTATATTCTAAAAATAATCTTAAAACAGATAGTCTGAAAGTCCATTCTAAGTGTCATAGGGGGCGTTTATATTTTGTTTTTTGGTTCCATGTAGTGAATAAGAACCAGAGCATTTGCTGCACTAAACGGCTGACTTCTTCACAGAAAGTCATCTCATCACTAATTTTTTAGGATTGTGTGATATACCACACCAAACATATACCACACCGAACTGAGTCATCAATCAAAAAACTGGCATGGGGCTTCCCTGGTGGCGCAGTGGTTGAGAGTCCGCCTGCCGATGCAGGGGACACGGGTTCGTGCCCCGGTCCGGGAGAATCCCACATGCCGCGGAGCGGCTGGGCCAGTGAGCCATGGCCGCTGAGCCTGCACATCCGGAGCCTGTGCTCCGCAACGGGAGAGGCCACAACAGTGAGAGGCCCACATACGGCAAAAAAAAAAAAAAAAAAAAAAAAAAACTGGCATGCTTATTCTCAGGCTCCTGGAATTTACATTCTCTCTTACTTTTCTTCTCTCTCCCACCTTTTCTCCCCTTTTTCCTAAATGCTTTTGAGAGAAAATTCCAGAAGCCCTTCTAGGATAGAGAAATACAAACAAATTTGAATCCGTTGGATAGATTCGCCTGTTTCCTAGCCAAATAGAGGAGGTGAACCAAAGAAATGGGAACAAGGCATTACTATGTTTTGGGGAGAGCACTTCTTTGACCGTGTGGACAGGAAGGATGTAAGGGCATCTAACACACTTGTATACACTTGCTTTTAAGGCGTAAAGCCATCATTAATATACAAATTGTCATGCATAAATACGAAACTGTTACATCATCCTATGTTTTTTAAAAGAACAGATGTAAAGTGGTAAATTGGGAAAAAGCAGAGTGTAGGTGTCCCAATACCACATCTTTTCTACTTTCTCTTCAGGTTTATACAGTAGAATAATCTTATATTTTTAAAAGTCTGGAAAGGATCTCCAGATAGTTTGAATCATCAATTTCATTAATTCTTGAACTACTATAGGGTGGACTAAACTTGTGACTTATCAGATATCAGAACATAGTGGTGAGCTCTGGAACCAGACGGCCAAGACTAAACCCAAGCTCTTCTGTATACTAACTATGCAACTTTGAGCAAGTTACTTCATTACTCTGAGATTCAGTTTGCTTACCTGTAAAATGGAAACAGAGGAGCTGCATCATAAGATTTTTGTGAACTAAATCACTCAAGTACCAATGCCATGCCTTGTATAATTCTTTTACGTTCCTCTAATATTTGCAATCAAAAGCAAAAGCAAATTCCTTAGCATCTGGGTCAACTAAAATCAAATTGGATAATCAGGCGTGAGCTGAATTTAAGTCATGAAGTATTATGTCTATGAAGCCAAAATACCATCAAATAGAGGCAGTGTGTTGATGAAAATAGCAGAATTGGTGCCACGGGAGTATTTTTAGCTCCAGTTTCTCCAATTACCAGTTATGTGACCTTGAGTAAGTCATTTAATCTCTGAAGTTCAACTTTCTGGTAAGTAAAAAGGAATAACACACACACTGTGGCATTTGTTATGGGAATTAAAAGACATCATTGATGTAAAATTAAAACTATTAATGTTAAATTGAGTAAGGAAAATTTCCTTCACTTTATAAGACAATAAGAAACAGGAACAAATAAATAAAAAACATCACATGTTCCACTCGAACCGCTTCCTCTGTGGAGCCTTTCCTGCTTCCACAGTTTTCTCGCCCCCAGAGCAATGTTGTTTACTCTTGCCTCTTTGTTACCTTTAGGCATACCTCCCTCATCTGTCTCATTAATAACTGTTTATGGCTCTATGGCCTATAGAAATGAAACATGTCTTATTTGTTTCCGTATCCCCAGCACCTACCACAGAGACAAACACAGTGAGTGGTGCTCAGCAAATGAGTTTTTAATAACTGATTGAACGCATAAATGAAAGTATTCTCCTGATGTTAAAGATAGGATACAGCTGCATATCATTTCTTAGAATGGATGGCCAAGAAAAAAACATCCAATACCTAACAGTATTGTCTTCTGCATATGTATCTCCAGTTGCATAAATCTTGGTATTGTCATCATTAGAA
This sequence comes from Lipotes vexillifer, assembly GCF_000442215.2. Classification (NCBI taxonomy): domain Eukaryota; kingdom Metazoa; phylum Chordata; class Mammalia; order Artiodactyla; family Lipotidae; genus Lipotes; species Lipotes vexillifer. The sequence continues at coordinate 1,228,117 of NW_006795399.1, forward strand.
ATGCCATGCTAACATTCCAGAGTCAAGCAGATATCTCTTTTGTTGGATGGATGAAGACTCCAGCCTGTTGGTGGGGCTGAAGCTGCACAGCCATCTGGGAAGAACACTTGGAATTCTGCAGCAGGGCCAGAAAAGGGTCATTAGCTTCATGAATGTGGCTCTCATAAAACTGTGTTGAAACAAAGCTGGCTATGAATCAAACCCTGTGCTTGTCTGACTGTCCTCCTGGAAGATTGTATGTGTTACATCGGCTACAGGGGACAGGCAAGGGTTTTAAGAGACAAGCAGAAGAGAAGATAGAATGTCATTTAAAACACATTTCCAGACTCCTTCTCAAGTGAAAACCCAGTAACTTCGAGTGGATCCATGCCAACAATGTTTCAGCATTTCTATACATGATGAGACCACTCTCTTCTCATCTTGGCTCCAGTCACATGTGAACATGGAAGCCTGTACTGTCTAGGATACTGTAAGCAGAGAACCAGCCCTTACACTCAAGCAGAACAGATTTGGGTGGAGAGTCCTGGTTAACTCATAAACAATTTATAAACTCAAGCATTTAGCAAGTCTTGATTAAAAGTTTAAATCCTTAGAGCTCTTTGCCAATAAAATATAGGGTTTCATCGTTTTCAGTAACCAGGCTTTGGAAATCTTGGGAAAAAATCCTACTTCACAGCTAGGAAAAATTTTAATATGTAATCAGCTAACCTAAAAAATGTTTATGAGGAAAAACCTAAATACTGATATGTGTATGAAATGCTTTATATAAATCTCTTCAAAATATTATCCCTCTGAACTGAGACAGGTCATCTGTAGTGATAGCGGCTAGAAAATTCAAACCAATTTTGAAAAAAGAAAAAATAAGAATTTAACCTAGTTAGATAGAATGTCAGAAAATGAGTTGTGATTTTTCTTTAATACGTAGTTAATTATGGCTCTCCAAATTTGACAAAACTGTATCAGTGTAAGCAATCAATTCTTCTTTAAGATTGCTTTTATTACCCAAGAAGGCTTAGTGGTCTAACCCATCCCTTCCCTTCCAATTTAATGTAACAAATGAAATTCCATTGTATGGATTGTCAGAGTCACAGAGTGATGGTTAAATCAAAGACCTATTAAACATTCTGCAAAAAATCTGCAAACTGGGCAAAAATAAATATGCCAATGTACTCAACTGGAAGATTTTACTCAACTCAAGGATTCTCAAGATCAAGGACTGGGTCTTAATCATTTTTTTAATTCCCAATATTGGAGAGACCTCTACACTTGGTAAAAATCTCAAAAGATTTTGGTCAAGAGCCTGAAGAAACTGATTAAAAATGTCATTAAAATAATTTTCTCAGCTCAATATATGCTTATAAAGGCAGAATTAATACTGGAAGATTGTTAAGTACATTACTCTGTTCTTTAAATTTTTGCTTTTAAATACCCCACCCCAAGATTGAAATGCACCTTCGCAGTAAGCCTGTTTTAAGTGAGCACGAAAGAGATTAAAGGGTAGAAAGAATGAGCAAAAGCTACTTGGGGTAACAGGTGTATAGATGAAGTGAAAGTAGACATGGAGAGGGAGAAAATTCCAAGCACTCCAAGTGAGGAAAACAACAAGTAACAGAATGTAGTTGAATCACAAAATCAACCTTATTCATTTATAAAGAATTTCCTAAGGGATTTTTAAAAATAACAATCAATGAAAAGATCTTTAAGAAGAAAATAGAAGTGAATCACTTTAATTCAATCCAATAAAAACTTTTCTGTATTTTCTGGGTAATAGATCCCCTTTTCAGGCCCTCCAAGGCCAAGTCTCTGCAGTCAGCATAAAATGAAGTTGAGCAATTATTTGTTGAATTTTAATTTAAACAGCTGTAGATCAAAATAATTTAGGTCATTTATGATCAAGGATTCATGTCAGTGTGATAGCCTCCAGTATTTGAGTTAATGATCCCCTCCCTCAGTGTGGTAGTGAAAAGAATATTTGATAAGACGTTAGAAGAACTGGATGCTTTTTTCAAATGCACGATTGAACTAGCAACTGTTAATCTCTCCAGGACATAGTGTTATCACCTGATCACAGTAGATAATATTTGCACAATCAAGTTATTTGATGAGCAATGAAACACTATATATAAATAACTTTGCAAATATAAAGTGTTTTGTAAATGTAATGAATTCATTGCAAAAATTCCCTCCCTTGTCATCCCATCACACTTTGTATAGGTTGCATGAACTTTTCTTAAGTAAGACATTATAAGAAATATGGCTGAAAAGCAAAGTACTTTGATAAAAATATAAAAGCAAATGTATTGGAGAGAAAAAAACATGCTCCAATGTACATTATGCATTAATATAAAACAAAGCACCTTTTGGAAAACTCATTTCCTCAACAGTATTCACATTCTCTTTAGGTGTATGATACATGTATGATTTAACAATTCATGATAATAATGCATAATTTTTCATTGATCCATAATAAGTGATCTTACTTATTATATTTTCAATGGAACAAAATTAAGTTTGTTTCCATTTTACTGATGCTAAAATCTTATAAAACCAACATTTCACCTCAGTATACTTAAATAAAAGCAGCTCCTTCCAAAGTTAAAAATGTCAATCCACCAGAGGGCAGACAGCAGAAGCAAGAAGAACTACAATCCTGCAGCCACATTCACAGAAATATAGACAAGATGCAAAGGCAGAGGACTATGTACCAGATGAAGAAACAAGATAAAACCTCAGAAAAACAACTAAATGAAGAGGAGATAGGCAACCTTCCAGAAAAAGATTTCAGAATACTGATAGTGAAGATGATCCAGGACCTCAGAAAAAGAATGGAGGCAAAGATTGAGAAGATGCAAGAAATGTTTAACAAAGACCTAGAAGAATTAAAGAACAGAAATGAACAATACAATAACCGAAATGAAAAATACACAAGAAGGAATCAATAGCAGAATAACTGAGGCAGAAGAACAGATAAGTGACCTGGAAGACAGAATGGTGGAAATCACTGCCATGGATCAGAATAAAGAAAAAAGAATGAAAAGAAATGAAGAAAGCCTAAGAGGTCTCTGGGACAACATAAAACGCACCAACATTTGCATTATATGGGTCCCAGAAGGAGAAGAGAGAGAGAAGGGACCCAAGAAAATATCTGAAGAGATTACAGTTGAAAACTTGCCTAACATGGGAAGGGAAATAGCCACCCAAGTCCAGGAGTCACAGAGAGTCCCATGCAAGATAAACCCAAGGAGAAACATGCTGAAACACATAGTAATCAAATTGATAAAAATTAAAGACAAAGAAAAATTATTGAAAGCAACGAGGGAAAAATGACAAATAACATACAAGGGAACTCCCATAAGGTTAACCTCTACAAGCCAGAGGGAGTGGCACAATATATTTAAAGTCTTGAAAGGGAAGAACCTACAACCAAGATTACTCTACCTGGCAAGGATCTTATTCAGATTTGATGGAGAAACCAAAAGCTTATAGACAAGAAAAAACTAAGAGAATTCAGCACCACCAAACCAGCTCTACAACAAATGCTAAAGCAAATTTTCTAAGTGAAAAACACACAAGAAGAAATGGACCTACAAAAACAAACCCAAAACGATTAAGAAAATTGTAATAGGAACATACATATCAATAATTACCTTAAATGTGAATGGATTAAATGCTCCAGCCAAAAGACATAGGCTCGCTGAATGGACACAAAAACAAGACCCATATATATGCTGTCTACAAGAGACCCACTTCAGACCTAGGGACACATACAGACTGAAAGTGAGGGGATGGAAAAAGACATTCCATGCAAATGGAAATCAAAAGAAAGCTGGAGTAGCAATACTCATATCAGATAAAATAGACTTTAAAATAAAGAATGTTATAAGAGACAAGGAAGGACACTACATAATGATCAGGGGATCAATCCAAGAAGAAGATATAATAATTATAGATACATATGCACCCAACATAGGAGCACCTCAATACATAAGGCAAATGCTAATAGCTATAAAAGGGGAAATCGACAGTAACCCAATAATAGCGGGGGATTATAAGACCTCAGTTACACCAAAGGACAGATCACTGAGACAGAAAATTTGTAAGGAAACACAAGCTTTAAATGACATAACAGACCCGATAGATTTAATTGATATTTATAGGACATTCCAGCTGAAAACAGCAGATTACACTTTCTTCTCAAGTGAACATGGAACATTCTCCAGTATAGATCACATCTTAGCTCACAAATCAAGCCTTGGTAAATTAAAGAAAATTGAAATCATATCAAGCATCTTTTCCAACCACAATGCTATGAGATTAGAAATCAATTACAGGGAAAAAAACCATAAAAAACACGAACACATGGAGGCTAAACAATACTTTATTAAATAACCAAGAGATGACTGAAGAAATCAAAGAAGAAATAAAAAAATGCCTGGAGACAAATGACAATGAAACCATGACAATCCAAAACCTATGGGATGCAACAAAAGCAGTAGTAAGAGGGAAGTTTATAGAAATACAATCCTACCTCAAGAAACAAGAAAAATCTCAAATAAACAATGTAATCTTACAACTAAAGGAACTAGAGAAAGAACAACAAAAAAAATCCAAAGTTAGTAGATAGAAAGAAATCATAAAGACCAGGGCAGAAATAAATGAAACAGAAATAAAGAAAACAATGGCAAAGATCAATAAAACTAAAAGCTGCTAATTGATAAACCTTTAGCCAGACTCCTCAAGAAAAAGAGGGAGAGGACTCAAATCAATAAAATTAGAAATGAAAAAGGAGAAGTTACAATGGACACCACAGAAATACAAAGCATCACAGGAGACTACTACAAGCAACTCTATGTCAATCAAATGGACAACCTGGAAGAAATGGACAAATTCTTAGAAAGGTATAACCTTCCAAGACTGAACCAGGAAGAAATAGAAAATATGAACAGACCAATCACAAGTAATGAAATGGAAACTGTGATTAAAAATCTTCCAACAAACAAAAGTCCAGGACCAGATGGCTTCACAGGTGAATTCTATCAAACATTTAGAGAAGAGCTAACACTCATCCTTCTCAAACTCTTCCAAACAATTGCAGAGGAAGAAATACTCCCAAACTCATTCTATGAGGCCACCATCACCCTGATACCAAAAAGAGACAAAGATACTACAAAACAAGAAAATTGCAGACCAATATCGCTGTTGAATATAGATGCAAAAGTCCTCAACAAAATACTAGCAAACAGAATCCAACAACACATGAAAAGGATCATACACCATGATCAAGTGGGATTTATCCCAGGGATGCAAGGATTCTTCAAAATATTCAAATCAATCAATGTGATACACCATATTAACAAATTGAAGAATAAAAGCCATATGATCATCTCAATAAATGCAGAAAAAGCTTTTGACAAATTCAACACCAATTTATGATAAAAACTCTCCAGAAAGTGGGCATAGAGGGAACCTACCTCAACATAATAAAGGCCATATATGACAGACTCACAGCAAACATCATTCTCAATGGTGAAGAACTGAAAGCATTTCCACTAAGATCAGGAACAAGACAAGGATGTCCACACTCATCACTCTTATTCAAAATAGTTTTGGAAGTCCTAGCCGCAGCAATCAGAGATGAAAAAGAAATAAAAGGAATCCAAATCAGAAGAGAAGTAAAACTGTCACTGTTTGCAGATGACATGATACTACCCATAGATAATCCTAAAGATGCCACCAGAAAACTGCTAGAGCTAATCAATGAATTTGGTAAAGTTGCAGGATACAAAGTTAATGCACAGAAATCTCTTGCATTCCTATACACTAACAGCAAAAATCAGAAAGAGAAATTAAGGAAACAATCCCACTCACCATTGCAACAAAAAGAATAAAATACCTAGGAATAAACCTACCTAAGTAGGTAAAAGACCTGTACTTAGAAAACTATAAGACACTGATGAAAGAAATCAAAGATAAGACAAACAGATGGAGAGATATACAATGTGCTTGGCTTGGAAGAATCAATATTGTGAAACTGACTCTACTACCCAAAGCAATCTACAGATTCAGTGCAATCCCTATCAAATTACCAATGGCATTTTTTACAGAACTAGAACAAAAATTCTTAAAATTTGTATGGAAACACAAAAGACCCCAAATAGCCAAAGCAATCTTGAGGGAAAAAAATGGAGGTGGAGGAATCAACTTCCCTGACTTCAGACTATACTATAAAGCTACAGTAATCAAGACAAAATGGTACTGGCACAAAAACAGAAATATAGATCAATGGAACAGGATAGAAAGCCCAGAGATAAACCCCCACACCTATGGTCAACTAATCTATGACAAAGGAGGCAAGAATATACAATGGAGAAAAGACAGTCTCTTCAATGAGTGGTGCTGGGAAAACTGGACAGCTACATGTAAAAGAATGAAACTAGAACACTCCCTAACACCATACACAAAAATAAACTCAAAATGGATTAAAGACCTAAATGTAAGGTCAGATATTATAAAACTCTTAGAGGAAACATAGGAAAAACACTCTTTGACACAAATCACAGCAAGATCTTTTTTGACCCATCTCCTATAGTAATGGAAATAAAAACAAAAATAAACAAATAGGACCTAATGAAACTTAAAAGCTTTTGCACAGCAGAGCAAACTATAAACAGGATGAAAAGACAACCCTCAGAATGGGAGAAAATATTTGCAAATGATCCAACAGACAAAGGATTAATCTCCAAAATATATAAACAGCTCATGCAGCTCAATATTAAAGAAACAAACAACCCAATCCAAAAATGGGCAGAAGACCTAAATAGACATTTCTCTAAAGAAGACATACAGATGGCCAAGAAGCACATGAGAAGCTGCTCAGCATCACTAATTATTAGAGAAATGCAAATCAAAACTACAGTGAGGTATCACCTCACACCAGTTAGAATGGGCATCATCAGAAAATCTACAAACAACAAATGCTGGAGAGGGTGTGGAGAAAAGGGAACCCTCTTGCACTGTTGGTGGGAATGTACATTGATACAGCCACTATGGAGAACAGTATGGATGTTCCTTAAAAAACTAAAAATAGCATTACATATGATCCAGCAATCCCACTAATGGGCCTATACCCAGAGAAAACCATAATTCAAAAAGACACATGCACCCCAATGTTCACTGCAGTTCTATTTACAATAGCCAGGTCTTGGAAGGAACCTAAATGCCCATCAACAGACAAATGGATAAAGAATATGTGGTACATATATGCAATGGAGTATTACTCAGCCATAAAAAGGAACGAAATTGGGTCATTTGTAGAGACATGGATGGACCTAGAGACTGTCACCCAGAGTGAAGTAAGTCAGAAAGAGAAAAACAAATATCGTATATTAATGCATATATGTGGAATCTAGAAAAATGGTACAGATGAACCAGTTTGCAAGGCAGAAATAGAGACACAGATGTAGAGAACAAACATATCGACACCAAGGGGGGAAACCGGGGTGGGGGGCGGGTAGTGGGTGGTGGGATGAATTGGGAGATTGTGATTGACATATCTACACTAATATGTATAAAATAGATAACTAGTAAGAATCTGCTGTATAAAAACAAATAAATAAAATAAAATTTACATAAAAAAAGTTGAAAATGTCATTAGGCATTCTGTGTGCAATGAGTACTTAGAAATACATAATGCTCACTTTTGCTATCAATGGGGATAATGACAGTTTTCACTCTAAGCCATGCGAATATTGGCAGTAATATCAAGTCTTGTTTAGAAACCTGGTTTCATCTGAAACCTAACCTAAATACAGCTAGAGTGGGTGAATCCACATGAACCAAAACTCCAAACCCTGTGAACTTTCCCCCCATATTTACATTACTTTGAAACCTCCCCACATGCGTGTGACTTAAACAACAACATCATAATCAGAGATGCCAAGAAACTGAAACAGAATATTTTCCTAGTTCCTTTAGTGAGAGACAGCTATTTTATTGTTATCCTTATTGCTGCTGCTGCTTTTTGTGTTTGCTTTTAGTCAGGGATTTATTTAAATTTTCTTTAGATTTAACCACTAAACATAGTAACAAAATGGGAATACATGAAAAATAAACCTGACATTGTCCAGAGGCAGAAAATTTTCCTTTTTATAACTGAGGTGTAGGAATATTTTTGGACAATAAAAATCATTTCATAATTAAGATGAAAAATTATTTAAGATTAAGATGAAATATTTACAATTATGATGAAAAGTTATTTTCTACTTGGCTTTTTAAATGTTAGAAGTCTTTTTATTTTCTCCTCCTATATTGGAATAGCCAAATAAAAAAAATAGGACTTCTGTGGATGCATTAATAAGACCTATCTTCAGAGCTGGGCTTGGCTTCAAAAATACGTTCTAATATTAAAGATTAACAATTTCTTACTAGAAATTCAATATAGACCCCTTGTTTATAAAAAAAAAACTCATACACTTATAAACATATACATATTATTCTATCTTAACCTGGGATTACAGAATTCTACTTTAAGAAAAAAGAAAAGAAAAAGGTAATCCTTTGGATAGAGTGGGAATTTCTCTTTTACTATGATATTGGAGAAAGATGGAGAGATCCTGTAGATTAGCAACTTAATTTTACTCATGAGGAATTTTTCTAGCTGTTAGCCCTGGGAACCCATGTCTGCTGGATCATAAGTTTAGTGCTCTTTAGATTCTATTATGGTTGCTCTTGAGTACACAGAAACTTAAATTGAATATAAAGAAAAACTGTCCAAAAAATGTCTCAGGTGTACTTAGGAAAAGCATTTTTTAATAATTTTCAATAGTTTTACAAGAAAAGAAAATTTATATTTATACCACCCTTAAAAAAGACACACAACTATTAAATATTTAATTCTTTCTGCTCTCTGAATGGAAAATGTATATTCTGGTATCTATGAGTATCCCTGGCATACTCATACTCATTTTTATACCTCTTTATATTGTAAAATAATTGGTTAAAAACGAGTCTTTCTTGTTTTCAATAGTTTCTGCAATAGTAGTTCTGAGTCCCAGAAATAAAACATTATCAGAAAGGTTTAGGAATGTGGACCTGTAATTCTAAGCAACACTTAGAATCATGGACCAATAACAACTAGGGTGGTGGCAACTAGAGACCAAGAATAGTGGAGACTAGAGGTCAAAGTGTAGGAGCAAGGAAAGGAAGGCAAGAGATCCCACAGACCTGCCAAAAAGAGGGGAAGATGGCTTATGAGCCCCATCTCTCAACTTCCTCTTCCTTCTTTTTCCAAATCACAGCAGCATACACATTCAAAGAGGCAAAAATCTAAGAGTAATTCATAGCATCCTCTTCATGGTAGCCTATCAAATAGAGAACCATAATAAATTCAAATCATTTCCTATTGTTTGGCATTTATGTTTTACACAAGTCTCTGAGTATTTCTATAGGATAATTAATTGAGGTAAGTTAGCTGGTTAGCAGATATAAAAATTTTACGAATGTTAGGTCAAATCACTTGTCAGGAAGATTGCACTAATAGTTCTACTAGTAGTACATAAGCAACACCTTGCTTTGAACTCTTGCTGGCACTGACTGTCAAAATGAAAACACAGGGGCTTCCCTGGTGGCACAGTGGTTGAGAGTCCGCCCGCCGACGCAGGAGACACGGGTTCGTGCCCCGGTCCGGGAAGATCCCACATGCCGCGGAGCGGCGGGGCCCGTGAGCCATGGCCGCTGAGCCTGTGCGTCCGGAGCCTGTGCTCCGCAACAGGAGAGACCACAAGAGAGAGAGGCCCGCGTACCGCAAAAAAAAAAAAAAAAAAAAAAAAAGAAAGAAAGAAAACACATGCATATTTTCTAATTTAAGGAACAAAACTTTCATTTTCCAAAAATAGAATAGTGTTACTGTTTTCTCTGACTATAAAAAATTGATACATGTGTCTATTAACAAAAATTAAACAATCAAAATATTAAAAAGAGAATCAAAAGCCTCCAAACCTCTCAACCCAGAGATACTTATGATTAACATTTTGGAGAATCTTCAAAACTTTATCTATCTATCTACCTATGCCAATATACATACTCCAAAATTCTTTAATGCAGTTTTATGATAAAAATTTCCACTCTACAATAAAGCATGTACATATTTTCATACATATATATATATATATATATACACACAGTGTAGTTTAATGAGTAAAATAATCTGATTTTTTGTATTCCCACACTTTATTAACAGGTTATCTATTAAGGAAAATCTAAGGTTATTTCCAATCTTTCTCTATTATAAACAATGCTGTGACAAATACCTTTGTGCTTATAGTTTTACATACTTTTTACATACTTGTGTAATGATCCCTTTAAGAAAATATATTTTAGAGGGCTCCCTGGGGTCTGATGGCATTCTATTCTCCAAACCACCCTGAATGTGTGCTTCCTTTAGATCAATCGATTTGCAAAAATGGCTGATGAGATTGGGGGTAATATGAACAAATTTAATCTTTTTTTTTAAAATATTGGATGTCAAATGTGTCAGCATTTAGGGCTTCCCTGGTGGCGCAGTGCTTGAGAGTCCGCCTGCCGATGCAGGAGACGCGGGTTCGTGCCCCGTTTCGGGAGGATCCCACATGCCGCGGAGCGGCTGGGCCCGTGGGCCATGGCCGCTGAGCCTGCGCGTCCGGAGCCTGTGCTCCGCAAATGGGAGAGGCCACAACAGTGAGAGGCCCGCATACCGCAAGGAAAAAAAAAAAAAAAAAAAAATGTGTCAGCATTTAGAAAATCTGCATATATCCACGTAACAATACTTTCTGAATGACTAATGCACGATGTTATATAATCAGACATGGATAAAGGATCCATTTAAAGTGCAAGATAGGACAATGAATTTAAAAGGAACAGTTTGAAAAGTTCATTAGTATGGTATCAGATACCACATTGCAACTAACCTTTAAGAAACTACCACTTGTCAACTGTTGCTGTAATATCAAAGAACATCACAACTATATGAAAGGGTTCTTAGAAGTCTTCTCCTTTTCCTAACTACATACCTGTGTGGGACTATTTTTTTAATATATATATATATATTTCAACCAAAACCACACTGCAGCCAGTTGAAAGCAGAAGCAGACACGAGAATACAGCTGCCTTCTATCAAGCCAGACATTAAACACACTTGCAAAACTTGTAAAACAACATTGCTCTTCCCCTAAATATTGTATTTTGGAAAATATAATTATTTGTCATAAAAATAAGCCGGTTCTATGGTAACAAGTGATGGATTCGTTATTGTTATTTAAAATAAATTAAGAAATGTGTATTTTAATTCCTTAGCTTTAATTTACAATACAGTAAATATCAATAGATAAAATCCATGTGAACAAAAATTTGGTGGTCAATGTTTTTTTAAATTTATTTATTTTATTTATTGTTGTCTGTGTTGGGTTTTCGTTGCTGTGCACGGGCTTTCTCTAGTTGTGGCGAGCAGGGGCTACTCTTCGCTTCAGTGTGAGGGATTCTTATTGCAGTGGCCTCTCTTGTTGCGGAGCACAGGTTCTAGGTGTGCAGGCTTCAGTAGTTGTGGCGCTCGGACTCAGTACTTGTGGCTCGTGGGCTCTAGAGAGCAGGCTCAGTAGTTGTGGCGCATGGGCTTAGTTGCTCTGCGGCATGTGGAATCTCCCTGGACCAGGGCTTGAACCCGTGTTCCCTGCATTGGCAGGCGGATTCTTAACCACTGCGCCACCAGGGAAGTCCCTGGAGGTCAATTTTTAAGAATATAATGGGATTCTGAGACTATCATGTTTTCAAACACCTGACCTAATCAATACAAAGTTACTCAGGTGCACATCTCCTAAGAAGTGAATAATCACTGAAGAATCTGATAGGCAACACTTGGCTTTCCATCTGAAGGATGTCCAGTAATCTTCCATTTCCAAATCTTGGACAATTTTTCCTGACACTGTTTACTATATAAAAGATCACATTTTATTATTTAAATTCAGTACTTACGAGAAGATTTAAAATGTGTGGAAGAGCTCAGCCCTTAAAAAAAAAAGGATCTTGCTTGCTTTAGACTATAAATTTATTTTATAGGACTACATAGGCAAGATGAGGATCCTGATATAAATTTTTTACACAATAAACTATAGAACCACAGAGGAACAGCAAGCTTTTTTTTTTTTTTCCCCTGAAGTCCCAAGTACAAAAGCAGTAGGTTATCAATTATGAGGTTTTTAGAGCAGGACATGAAGAATTGCAAGGAGGGCCAGTGAAGGCACAAAATGTATCCATGATAGACTTTTAGAAGCAAATAATCAGGAAAGACCAAAAAAAAAAAACAAAAAAAAAAACAATTCCCCATCCCCCTTGACAAATGTAGGACATCTGGTCACTTTAATGAAGCATATGGATACTAAACATTAGCTGAGTGTTCCTTCTGTTGTTCTTACAGAAACTCCAGAACTCAAGAGACTACAATTTCTTATTTTAAAACAAACATTTGAAAAAGGAATCTATTTGGACTATAAATTCTGTGGTAGACTGAAGGTACAAATCTGACTTTAGGGCGAAACTACCGTATTTACATGTCTAGAGTTTATATGTCATGATAGGCCTGTAGTCCAAGTAATTAGGGTATGGATCCACATAGGCATAAATATGAGGGCATCTGAAAACGAAGGGGACTAATGCATACTCTTTCAGGATAACTAGTCAGTCCATGGAGTAAATAATGAGACAAAGAATGCAATAGAGTTAAGGAGCCAGGCATTTAAATCTTAAAATTAAATCTGAAGTTGAACAATCAGAGTCTTTGATAGAATTTATAGTCAAATGAAGGCTGCATATAGTTAAAGGGAAAAAAATTACTTACTTGACACATAGTTTGTGGGAAACTTCAGGAGTTATTGAATAATTAAGGTGTTCCCCCCTTCCTATGAGCAACAAACCACTTGAAAAGCCACATCTGGAAAATCAATAGAGACCCCTGGGGATGTTTAGGATTGCTTCAGTTCCTCCACTGGTGAGCCAAAAAGTGCCTCAGGGGAAATAGTTCAAGACATAGAAAAATAACTAAAAATGTCATTCTATTCAAGAAAGCCATCTCTGTCTTGTCTCCTTTACTAAATGTCTCTTCCTTCAGAGCAATCCCCTCCATTTGTTTTTTATACATACCTTGAATTAAAAATAGTGGCTTCATTTTACATTGCCTCAGCTGAGGTGGCCAGCTATCACAGATGAATAAAGCTGTGTCTGAAGAGAACCCAAACAAAGGCCAAGTGCAGGTTTGCCAGGGGGATGAAAATAATTTCAATTCAGTGGGTGTTTTCTCAGGTGCTAAAAGTTAAATGGAAAGTTCTCATTTCTCTCTCTCTTCTCTCTCCTTTCTCCCTTCTTCTCTCTATCTTTCTTCTAGTCTAGGCAGAATGATAAAGCAGATGAGAAAGAGCCTATTGTTTTCCCATGGCGGGTTCTGTCTTGCCGCCTCTAACACCACCAGCACAAAGAGAGAATTATTATAAACCAAGGAGTCTGCAGTCCTTGTGTGACTTGTGTGAGCTGTTTTAAAATGTGAGAGTAGGGAGAAAAATCCCATTCCTACCAAGCAGTTCAGTCTTAGAATGATCCTGAGGGACACACATATGCACACCATATACACACACACTTCTGGGGGGACAACATTTTAATCTAGTCAGTTTAAATGCTAAGTTAGGAAGTTTATCCTTACAAGTGAAAATTACAGTTCCAGAGAAAAACATTCTTTTTTTACACGTATGCTGCATACACTTTGGTATTTTTGGCACAGCCTCCAATGGACAGACGTTCCTTTAATCATTGACAACTGCTCTATGAGTGATATCAATTCTTCTATCTTTCTCTCCTCAAACTCCTTCCTATCTTCCACTATCTCTTAAGAAACGATTTAAATTGTCTAATAACAAGTTGATCTTTAAAACATGGCAATGGCAGGACTTTCTCCTAAAATATCAAATTAGGCCAAACTAAGCCAGCTACCCTCTGCACCTACCCATTTCCCGACTAAATACAAGACATCTAAACTAACTGACGTCATTTAAAAAAATGTAATAGAAAAATTACATATATATGTAAATTTCTCCTCCATACTGCTGAAACCCTAGAAATGTAGAAAACACTCCAATGGAAAAAGAAAAGAAAAGAAAAGAATTTGATATAATGACATATGTTAAAAACAAGACAAAGACCCAAAATAGAGCTGCTTATGCTAGGCCCCACGTCATAAAATCGAGACTTAATTACAGCTTCAGCTCTCCCAGACATGGAATTCTTAAACCATTTAATCAAGAATCACCTGATGAGCCCCAGTTAGGTAATCTCCCTTGCCATGCCCCAAAAGGACAGTAATCTTGCAATAACCAACCCATGTTTAAAATTTTTGCCTAGTTCAACTTCCTTCTTTCTGCTTATAAAATCTCTTGCCTTGTAGAGCTCTTCAGAGTTCCCACCTACCCACAAATTGGACGCTGCCTGATTCGTGAATCATTGAAGAAAACCAATAAGATCTTAAAAATGCACTCAGCTGAAATTTATTTCTAAACACATATTAACTTCTTATGTCTAGTTCTGTCTAATGTGCCCCTTACCCAGATTAATAAAATACTTTGTTCATTTTGATATCATTTTGTATTGGATATATATTTTTAAATTTATATTTATATAAAAATTTTTGTTTGGATTTCACTAAATTAGAGACTCAAGTAAAACTAACCCTTTTTTAAAAATTTATTTTATTTATTTATTTTTGGCTGTATTTGGTCTTCCTTGCAACACAGGTTTTCTCTAGCTGTGGCGAGTGGGGCTACTCTTCGTTGCAGTGTGCGGGCTTCTCATTGCTGTGGCTTCTCTTGTTGCAGAGCATGGGCTCTAGGCACTCGGGCTTTAGTAGTTGTGGCACGCGGGCTCAGTAGTTGTGGCGCACTGGCTTAGTTGCTCCGTGGCATGTGGGTGGGATCTTCTTGGACCAGGGATGGAACCCGTGTCCCCTGCGTTGGCAGACGGATTCTTAACCACTGCACCACCAGGGAAGTCCCTAACTAATTCTTAAAGGGATTGTATGGACCACCTTGTGTTGTTAGCAGAGGGCTCTTATCAGCGGAGTTTACCACCTGATAGTCCCGCCTCTAGAAGCATAGTCCCAAAATGCAGAGTTACTGCTGCAGAGCCTGCAGTTTCAAACCTCACACTTAATCCCAGACCAAGTCTTAGTCTCAAATCACCTCCCTAGACTTGACTCTCCATAGTTTTAGAAAAAGACTTGTTCCTTCATTTAACCTACTTTGCAGGGACATTGTGAGAAGTAAATTTGTCAATAATTCCAAAACCTTTAAAGGTAAGTAGTGTATGGGTAGAGATTACAATAATAATTGCTTCCAAGTGCTTTCTCCTTACATACTAACAATATATGTCAAAGTTTCTCTTCAAAGTAAAATAAGAAATGCTTGGAAAGCTAAAATCTGATGGTTTAGAAGTCACTAGACCTGAAGCTTTGCTACTAAATAGATATGCTATGGGTTTTACCAGGCATTTTAAGCTTTCGTTTCTAACTATAAAAAATTAATTATATTATTTCTCACTCTACATGGATAATTTGTTAAGATTAAGTTATGTAAGTTATGTAAAAACACTTTGAGCAAACTAAGCAAATGCCATTACATAAAATATGAAAACTATCTGAACTGACAATTTAGATCAAGTTCTTATGCATGATTTTTGTAAAGTTGGTAGAAATTTTGCACCATTAAATTCATGCACTGGTCCCTGGTTCCATCTATAAAACAATTTCTCTTTTATCAAGACAGAGCGTTATTAATGATCTGATCACTTAAGGATTCTTGAGTTTTTAGATGGACTCTAATATTGCCTCTTTAAGGAAAGCATATAGCATATTCTGTCTAAAATTTTTCATCTAGGAAAATAAGGAGTGAAATGCATACCTCTCTCATAATTAGTGTTGTAAAAATTAATACTTTGAAGTTATATATCATTGAAATACAATATTTACTATATCACAGTGAAGGCTGGCTATATCTAGGAAAAAAGCATGTTAACACCCTTAGTGTTGACAAAAAGTAAAGAGATGGGAAATGATTCATTGTTGAAAGAAGATCTTTAAAAAATTCTAGTGCTAGAAAAGCATCCTTTAAGTGCATGAAGTAATTTGAACATTTTATTCAGCTATACATGAGGAGGGAGCTTCATACGTACTTAAAGTATTGTGGGATTGACCAGGTACAGATAAGGTGACCTGACAGCTATCTGTAAGGCTGGAGCAAGAATGCCTTTTGGTGAGTTTGTGAAAACTTCTCTGACAAATCATTCTTTGGAAAACTACATCCTAGAGTCTGGGCTCTGAGAATTGACACTCAAAATCAGGGCTACTCATATGGAATTAATACCTCTTATTTTTGAGGAAATAAGAATTTATTTTAAAAGATTTACATTTGAAAAAGGTCCAGGTGTCATTTTCTGATTTTCACTCACTGTTTCTTCTCAATAACTTGTCAATGCTGCTTGTTAACCTTTAAAACAAAAAGGTAAGCGGTTCACGGATAGCATTCTTCACAAACCACCACAGGATATGGAAATTCAGGACATGCAAACTATGGAGAACCATAGGGAAGTCCAGAGAACAAAGGAGAGGAATGATCTTTTATGGAGGAAAGAAGGAAGTTGGGAGGGGCTATTTTGAACAAAAGATCATTGGAGCATATTGAGAGTTAGGGGTTGTGGTGGCTTCTCATTGGCTGAGTTGTTGCTGGGCAAGGAGAAGATCCTTCTTCCTGCTGGGGTATGTAAAGTAAGCTGTGATGAGTGGTGTGTGCGTGCGAAGTCACCCTTCAGGGCTTCCTGATTCTACTTTGAATGAGGTTTTTCTTTAGTCATTTTCATATCCTCTATCTGTTTTGCTGCTTTATATTTTCTATCTGATAGTCCTTACCAATCTTCACATATGGAGAGTTTATAAACTTTAAGATATAATCATCTGTAGGATAAAATGTGGCCAGAATTTAAGTTTTCAATAATCCGTTGATTGAAAAGGAAAGGCACAAAATCTCCCTCAAGGAACTCAAGGCAGAGTATTTATTCAAGGAGCTTGGATAAAAACAAGACACTAATAGTGTTGGAAGCCTCTTCTCCCCCTTTAAATGTCTCATGCCCCTAGATTATCCAATCTCACTATGTCCATAGCTAGGTTCCATGGTTAATAACCTGGGAAGTTGGGTTAGGCTAGATTGACTGTTTTCTCTTTGCTCAACACTGAATATGCATATTAATGTTGGTAGTGAATATATGGAGACTAACAGTAAGACAGTGAATAACACCAATTAAATTCTCTTTTAGATTCATTTTTATGTGCCACCATTTCACACTTTCAGCTTCTGGGCAGTAATACATTTGGTGAAAAACTTTTCATATGGATTAATATATTTGTCTTCAGAATAATGGAAATGGGGAACAACCTCCTTATGCTCCAGAAGTTCGAGGTAGGATCTGATATGGTCCAAGATTACCAACCACCAATACTGACTTTTCAGTCCCCAAGGAAAATTAAATTTTGCTGTGAGAAAAGACTAAGTAAAGCAGGTAGCATGTGTTTTAAAAGAGAATATAAACATATTAAAACAAAATGTTGTTGAGGTATATAATCGAAGAATGATAAAGTCCACATAATTAGAGTATAGTTTGATAAGCTTTGGCATATGAACTCATTCATGAAACTATTGCCATACCAATATTACAAATCTTTCTTTTCCATCACCTTCAAATTTCCTCCTGCCCTTTGCAGCCCCTCCCTCCTGCCCTTACCTGCTACCCCTCACCAGGCATCTGCTAATTTACTTTCTGTTACTGCAGCTTAATTTGCAATTTCTATAATTTTGTATAAATGCAATAATATCGTATACTCTGCTTTATTGCCTGCATCTTTCTCTCAGAATGATTTTTAGATTCATCTGTGTTATTAATGTATTAATAATTTATTCATTTTCATGGCTGAATAATGTTTCATTGTATGGATACACTGCATTTTGTTTATTCATCACCAAGTGAGACATTTGGGTTGTTTTCAGTTTGTGGCTATTAACAAATAAAGCTACCATGAACATTCACATTGCAAGTCTTCTTGTTCACATATGTTTCACTTTGTTTTGGCAAATGCCTAAGAGTGAAATGGCTGAGTCACATAGCAAATGGATGTTTAACATTATTTTTTAAAATGTCCAATTTTACCAAAGTGATTTACCATTTTGCATTTTCACCAGAAAGATATACAAGCTGCAATTCCTCCAAAACACTTGGTATGGGCACCTATTTTTATAATTTTTAGCCAAACTAATTTAGCAGCAGCTAAAATCTCTCTTCAATATTTTCAGCCATGCAGCTATTGCTTTCCATGAGCTCCTCAGAGTCTGCACAGTGCCTTTGCAAGTGGTCAGAAGATTATATAAAGATTAGCGGGTGGGCTTCCCTGCTGGCGCAGTGGTTGAGAATCTGCCTGCCAATGTGGGGGACACGGGTTTGAGCCCTGGTCTGGGAAGATCCCACATGCCACGGAGCATCTAGGCCCGTGAGCCACAACTACTGAGCCTGCGCATCAGGAGCCTGTGCTCCACAACAAGAGAGGCCGCGATAGTGAGAGGCCCGCGCGCCGTGGTGAAGAGTGGCCCCCGCTCGCCGCAACTAGAGAAAGCCCTCACACAGAAACAAAGACCCACACAGCCAAAAATAAATAAATAAATAAATAATAAATTAAAAAAAAAAGAGTAGGGGGTTCCCTACCTGTGTATTTATCCTTTTCAGATTTTCCTCCTCAATCCTCAGGCACTCTGGAAGCCTTAAACCCTCTCCTTTGATACCACAAGCTAATAAGACTGTGGTTTTCTGCTTGACTTCTACCCATCCCATATCATAGACTGACCCTTAAGCAAATCTGAACATGGCTCATTCATATTTCAAGGGTTGAATTCCCACCAGATTCTGCCTGCTTTTGGTTGCTCTCTAGCACCTTTTTATAAATAATCATAAAGAAAAATAATTTCATTTGACCATGATGCCCTCCTACCCCATTGGTTAGCATCTTTTTTTCTCTTCCAAGTTTGTTAAAATAAGTTTCAACCACAGTGGACTTTTCTTGCCATCCATTACCTTCTTCATCTACTATAGAATGGCTTAAATTTGTTTAAACTTTATTAAAAATGTTCATATAAAAGTTACTAACAAGTAATTCCTCACCCGGCTGAAAGGCCTATTCCATCCAGGTTACACGTGACATTGTTAACCTTGCTTGTCTTTCATTACGTGGGTCAACTTCAGATTCCTAACCTCAGCCTTTACCTTTAAACTTTTTATTTTTTAGTATTAATGAAGCTAAATGTTTGTGATGTTATTTTTTCCAAAGGATGGTTCTTTTAATGACTGTATAAGACTTAAAGTTTTGTATTCAGATATTAATACTTAAAACCATGTCAAGTAAGCCATAGGCATTAATCTGCATTTAAAAAGTAGAATTTTGGTAAAATTTTGATCAGTGCTGAAAAAATCAGTCAGGGGTTGTAAAGGAGTAAAGATAACATTTTCTGTGTATTTCTCTAAATTATAGCTCAACTACCCCCCAAAATAATTTTTTTCTGCTCAATTTTCTGATATTATTTAAAGAGATGCTATTAGAGGAAAAACAAGAAAAGTTCTAGCTAAGAGAATGTAACTGGGGAATTGCTCTGCATCTGGCTTCATCTCTGGAAAAGTAATCCTTGTGCCAATTAGATGGTGGAATTTACGGTGTTTTTACAAGGCAAAGTGGTCAAGTTTGCTCAAATGAAAGCTGTAGCCAAATTTACAGGAAAATGTGTCACATAGGCTTTCCAAGTACATATCAGAAGACATAACATGAAGTCAAGTTACCGGTGAGCAAAAATTTTTTCAGGAAACAGATGTTTCTCAGGAAATAGATGTGTTGCTTTTATGGGCAGTTGGTGGAGAACAAGTTCAGAAATCCATAATATGAACAAGTGTCCAATATGCTTCTCAACACATAGAAGAAGCCTGGATGTGTCTCTATACCTTAGAGTGATCATACATTTTACTGCTTTATTTAGTCATCAATACACTAAAACTGATAAAGAATCATATCTCAGATATAATTTCTTACACTAAGAAATACGGAAATCACATTTTCCTGGTCCTTTAGTTTTCAGTGATTTCTGAATTTACCAAGAAGTTAAAAATTGAGGACACTTACGTAGTTCAAGTAAAAGTCACTGAAAGGCTTGCAACTCAACACAATATTCAGTGACTACCCATTATGAGCAAGGCACTGTGCCCAGGGCTGAAAGAGACAGACATAAAAAAAAATTAAGTCTGACACAATGGAATAAGTGCTACAATAGAGGCAACTACCTAGCATGGTGACTAAGGAGAAGAAAAGGATTAACTCTTCCGGAAGGTATTGCGGAGGAACAGACATTTGATAAGAGTTTGAAGAATGAGTAGGAGTTTGCTCGGACAGTCAGAGACAGCTCTCCCTATATCCAGAGAACGTTGCAGTAACTAGGAGATGAGAGAACGCAGGAAAGTAGCCTGAGATGAAGCCATGAAAAGGTCAGTGGGAGCCACATCAGGTAGACTAAGAAAGGACATAGTTGCACTGGAATTTTAAATTCGTTACTCAGGCCATTTTTTCAGAATGACTTTGAAGGGGCAATACTGGAGGTAGAGAGACTTGTTACGGATTGTAGTATTCTGGGTAAAACGTATGAATCCAAACAGGGAGACAAACGAGGTCCTCACTAAAAGTTCATGGAAGGAAGAAGGGAGGGAAGGAGAAAGAGAGGTTGGGAAGAAAGGAGGGAGAGAGGAAGTCAAGTCTTAAGCTCTCATCCTCAGACAAGGAAACTGAAGTCCTGAGAGATAAAAGTGCCTGGTCCCTCTACAGATACAGCATGTTAGAGTCTCCAGGCCACAGCATCTTAGATAGGGGAGGGGAATTTGACTTAGAGCATTAGTAAGAAACTTAAAAAGTAAAAGAATCTGCAGAAATTTTACTGTCTTTGCTGACTTATTTAAAATAGTAATTTTAACCTCATGAAAAGCATGTGTTACTGATTGGAATGTAATGTTACTGGCAATGTCTTTGTACATTTTTTCCAAGACTTCATGGACTTGGCTTAGATTTTTCTTTCCTTAGACCAAAGCTCATGTTTGCTGAAATTCTGTTGCAGTACCATATGAAGTTCCTCTTTTCATATGTCTATGTTTCTATATATGTCTTGATTATCATCAAACTTTTTAGGGTTATAGTTAAATTTTTATCTCTACACCACCTCTAAAGCTTCCCAAAAGTTAGGATACTACAGGTAGCCTGTACGATAATAAAACTAGGTGTTTATTCACATTTTCCAGTACACATTTATGTCTAAGAAGAACCAAATGGGGATATATTTCCTTATTCTTTACTCATTTAAATATCAAACTATTTGAGTTAAATATCTTGAGTTCAACGAGGTTAACTCTTAAAAACAAATGTTATAATGTTTTATAACTATGCCACACAAATAATTTAGAACTGAATCAAAAAAGTATAGTTGACTCATCACAACCCATATCAATTATGAAATTGATGCAAAATTAATATTATCATAATTTCCAGGCTTCTATTTCTGTCAGTGCCTGCACCATTATTCCAGTCTCCTGGACTAAAAGCTTTGACATCATTTTTGATCCTGCCCTGTTTTTGCCCATTATGAGTAATTTATTAGCAAGTCCATTTGTAACCTCATATAAAACTTCCTTGATCCTCTTAATAGCAATTAATCTCGCTCTCATTTATATTCTCTTAATTCTTTTACCTTTGTTATAGCACTTATTAAAGTATAGCTTGTATCATGGCTGTAAAATATCTGTCTTCTCTACTGAGAGACAGGGAAACATCTTATTCAAGTTTTTAACCCCTTCAGTGTCTGATTTTCCACTTATGTAAGTATAACTACCAAGCACAGTGTTTGGCACATAATAGGCATATAGTAGGCAGTCAAAACATGTTTTTCAAATTCTGAAGATTTTAACTGTCATCATAAGACAGATCTTCATAAATCAGTATTTTCAATGTGATTTTGTACAAGCTCTCTACTGCCTATTCCATCACATATAAACTTCTCTGCCATTCTTTTAATGTCTTTGACATTTGACATTTCTCCACTGCACACTTATAACATGTTTATTACCAATTCCTAAATAAATCCTCTACCCAGGTATACTAGAATCCCAACTGACTTTTATCCCCACCATTTCACAATCCTTATTCTAGTAGTTTTTGCCCAAATTAGGATGCCCTGTTCTCCTTTCCAAATCCCACCCACAATTCTAGATCCATCTTTGGCCCCAACTTGTCTATGATACCATAAGATACCACTTTGACCTCCAATGATTACTTCCTTCTCTAGACTTAATTTCTTTATTTATAAGATGTAGTAGCCTTAGCTTTAAATGAGACTATAGGTACATAATATCTGGAAAATAGGAGGCACTCAATTAATGAGGTGCATGGAAATACAAGAATTGCTAACTGTGAATTGAAGCTCTTTATGAGATAGAATTGCTGAAAAGACAGTGTTATCAACAATTTACTCTCTAACAATGGTTATCTACCATTTTGCAATTTCCTACAACAATGACAGATTTTTATTGTCCAACAAAGGAAAAGAAAACACTATTGAGACAACACCATCCTAGCTACCATTAGAGAACTTCCACACATTCTTTATCGTGTGATAATATAATATATATCAGACAGCTCTTGTTTGTTAGAAGTCCTTAATCTACCTAAGGAGCCAAAGGTGTGGGCTGCATAACAAACCTCTTCAAAACTCAGTGACACACAACAGCATTTATTCTCACAAGTCTTCAGGTCAACTGTGATTCTTCCAATGTAGGATGGACTCACTGGGCTTCTCTGCTCCAGGTTGTAGACACTATCAGGTCCACTAACATTCTATCAGCCAAAGTCTGTCAGCCAGCCAAACCCAACATCAATGGGGAGTAAATATTTGCTGAACAATCAGTCAAACTATCAAAAAAAGCTAAAATGCTAGTGGATTTCTAGACACTGGGGATGAGTAGGTAGAGTGGTTACTCATTGAAAACAGAAGTACAAGGAAACAGAGAATGAAGAAAGATAATTTCTAAGAGAATCCTGGAGGTAAAACTTAGAGAAAACACATCTGACTTCAAGGACAGGAGGCAGTAAAGCCACTGTGGCTAAGAGCTTAGTTTTTTAAAATGGAAACATCCAGATTTGAATTATGATTCCACCACATACTCTGCCACATACTTGGACATTCAAACTACCTCTTATACTTCAGTTTCTTCATATGTTAAGTAAAAATAGTAATATCTACTTCATTAGATGATTGTAATATGGAATGGTATCATGTGTATAGATCACTAAACACAGCTTCTGCTATATACATAATCAATATATGTAGCTATTTTTATTTTATTGGACATATTTTCCTATTGTTATATAACACCCCTCTCTTCCAGAAACAGCACTCTCCTAAACTTATTGCAAATAGGAGGGCTGCTAATTATTGTACCCAGACCCCTAGCTATATTAATGGTCCAAAGGACACTTGACCTAAATAGAACCAGCCGTAGCAGTATGGATTCTAGTTTATTTCATTATTAATCTTCTTAAGTCTCCCAGGAGATTATGGCCACACCATCTTGAAATGAGGATGGAGCAAGGACACATTGTTATGACAAAAAAGTATGGCCCTACCTTGTAGAATGGGTACCAGATACAAAAGGAGGGTATAAGTAGATTTGAATGGGTCAAGGGGTGGATTGTATCAAAAATGTCTTCCATCACATCTCCCCTCAAACTTATCTGCTTCCTGGATCTTCAGCTACTTGTCCTACTTCAGCTT
The DNA here is from genome assembly GCF_000442215.2 of Lipotes vexillifer. Taxonomy (NCBI): domain Eukaryota; kingdom Metazoa; phylum Chordata; class Mammalia; order Artiodactyla; family Lipotidae; genus Lipotes; species Lipotes vexillifer. The sequence goes on from NW_006795399.1 coordinate 1,252,071, forward strand.
CTGCTGTGGTTGACCAACTGTTTGACCAAAGGCTTGAACAGTGCTTGCATGTTTGGGCTTGCTCGCTTGTATCCCTGCCATTGCCATGGAAGAAACAAGCCCAGGGAAGCCGACTGGTCCCAGGAGGAGGGTGAGAGATACTTAGAGGAGAGCCAGACAACTCTAGCAGAGACTAGCCCAGTTATGGTGGTTCCAGATAACCCTCAGATGTATGAGTCCACAGAGCTGCTCAGCTGAGCAAGGCCTAGATCAGCAACTGACCAACACAAGTCTCTTAAGAATAAGTGATATCCTCTGAGTTTAGGCTATTTGTTTTGCAGCACTTGGTTTTTTTTTTTTTTTTTTTTTGCATTATGCGGGCCTCTCACTGTTGTGGCCTCTCCCATTTGCGGAGCACAGGCTCCGGACGCGCAGGCTCAGTGGCCATGGCTCACGGGCCCAGCCGCTCCGCGGCATGTGGGATCTTCCCGAAACGGGGCACGAACCCGCGTCTCCTGCATCGGCAGGCGGACTCTCAAGCACTGCGCCACCAGGGAAGCCCGCAGCACTTGGTTTTAGCAGTAACTATCAGACACCTTTACTTATCAATTTCTGTCCCTCCTTCTGATGGTTATAGAGCCACAGAAAATACGGAGGACAGAGAATCTCATTAGCTGTACCAGTGTTTGAACTCAAGAAAAACATCACACAGAATCTCTAGTTGTTCCCTATATATGTGATCTAGAACAGGGGTCAGCAAGCCATGGCCCTCAAGCTTAATCCAGTCTGTGACCTGTTCTTGTTAGGTCCACGAGCTAAGAATGGTTTTTTGCATTTTAAGGGGTTGTAAAAAACAAAGACAAATATGTGACAGTGATCTGCAAATCCTAAAATATTTACCATCCACACCTTTACAGAAAAAGTTTGTCAACCCTGATCTAGAACACAAATCTCTGAAAGAACATAATATATCAAACCTCACAGGAACTAAGCTTCCTGTTATATCCCTAATCCTTCCAGGCCATATGATCAAAATTTATGCAGGGTTTTCTACGTCATGACCCTACAAAAACTAGTCTCTCATCCTGGTATTGGAGAGTTTAGGAATGGGAGAGGTCAGAGTAACTTAATCAGGGAATTATTCTTATTATAATAATAATAATTAAAGAATTTTAATAATGCTCATTTTTGAAATTATGAGAAAATACATGTGCATTTTAGAAAGTTTTGAAAACTGACAGAGGTATAAAGAAATAAAAGGTCATGTGTAATTGTAGTAAATAGAGGCAACCACATTTAACTCCTTAGTGTTCATTCCAACTTTGTCCTGTGCATAATGTTGCCTAGCTTAGATAATTCTGAATATTAAATTATATAACCTGGATGTCACACAATATTAAAACTTAAACATTATCCAATTCTTTTTAAAAACCTTTATAAACATACTTTTAATAGATTCATTAAAATGATAAATTCTTAAGATATTAAATTCAATATAAGTTTAAAGAATGTTATAAAATTCTTTAGAACATTAAGCTCTTAAAATATCCTCACAAGTTTAGGCATTAGCTTGTTTCCAGTGGTTTAAAATTTTTTAACAATAAAGTTTGAATATTTAGGGGAATAAAGTCTTTCATGAATTTCAAATCATAATCAGGATAGATCCTAAAAACTGTTACAAGGTTCAAGATATGTGCATTTTAACTATTACAAAATAGTCCAGTTTTCTTTTTTTTTGCCAAAAGGGTTCCATGATTTTATACTATACCTTGCATACTGCTCTTGTCAAATTCTGTGATTCTTGCTAATTTGATAGTCAGTGTTTTCCTATGAGTTCATTAATCACATGTATTTTTCCTTTCATAAATAATTTTGATCATTCATTTATCTTTTGGGAGTTTTGATGTTTTTCTTATGACTCTATATATACTCATTACTTATTAAAGACAAAAAATTTATATTTTCTGCAGGTTTTTCCCATTGTATTGTTTTTGTTTACATAAAACATTTTTATTTTAATGCTATTAAAATAATACATCTATTCTTTTGTTACTTTATTATTTGTATTATTTGTATTATTATTAATGTAATATAAGTATATTGTAAGAAACAGAACATATAGCAATAGAGAGAGGAGAAAATAAGAAGTCAACAATAATGTTTGTAGTAAAGTATTAAATAAAAAGATGATATCTCAATAATTATACCATAAATGTGTTTTGTCCATAAATTGCACTGTAAATACAATTTTAATGATTTCATAAAATTAAATAACAGATATACTCCTTAATGTATTTAACATTTCTTATTTGGGTCATTAAGATTTTTATTAGTATGAACAACATCTTAGTAAATATTTTAAACATACATCTTACATCATAACTTTCATTGTGTCTTTGGGATAAATTTCTGAAAGCAAAGCGATTGAGTCAAAGGTTATAAACACTTCAGGACTTGCAACTTCCTTTCCTGGATGTTAATTTACACATCCAACAATAATGTATAAGAATGCATGCTCGGACTCCGGGAGGGCTCATGCCAAGGAGTACTTCCCAAAACTTCTGCTGTCAGTGTCCTTGACCCTGCGGTGAGCCAGAGCCACTGCCCACCTCTGCAGGAGACCCACCAACACTAGGAACCGTGTGGCTGATGGGGTCTTGGAGCTCCAGCCAGGTGTCAGGCCTGAGCCTCTGAGGTGGGAGAGCTGAGTTCAGGACATTGGACCACCAGGGACCTCCTGGCCCCATGAAATATCAATTGGCAATCTCAACACTATGACCCAGTTCCACTCAATGACCAGCAAGCTCCAGTGTTGGACATCCTATGCCAAACAACTAGCAAGACAAGAACACAATTACCCATTAGCAGAAAGGCTGCCTAAAATCATACTAAGTTCACAGACACTCCAAAACACACCACCGGCCGTGGTATTGCCCAGCAGAAAGGCAAGATCCAGCCTCATCCACCAGAACACAGGCATCAGTCCCCTCCAGCAGGAAGCCTACACAACCCACTGAACCAACCTTACCCACTGGGGGCACACACCAAAAACAATGGGAACTATGAACCTGTAGCCTGAGAAAAGGAGACCCCAAACACAGTAAGTTAAGCAAAATGAGAAGACAGAGAAATACGCAACAAATGAAGGAGCAAGGTAAAAACACACCAGACCTAACAAATGAAGAGGAAATAGGCAGTCTACCTGAAAAAGAATTCAGAGTAATGATAGTAAAGATGATCCAAAATCTTGAAAATAGAAAGGAGGAAATACAAGAAACGTTTAACAAGGACCTAGAAGAATTAAAGAGCAAACAAACAATGATGAACAACACAATAAATGAAGTTAAAAATTCTCTAGGAAGAATCAATAGCAGAATAACTCAGGCAGAAGAACGGATAAGTGACCTGGAAGATAAAATAGTGGAAATAACTACTGAAGAGCAGAATAAAGAAAAAAGAATGAAAAGAACTGAGGACAGTCTCAGAGACCTCTGGGACAACATTAAACGCACCAACATTCGAATTATAGGGGTCCCAGAAGAAGAAAAGAAAGAGAAAGGGGCTGAGAAAATATTTGAAGAGATTATAGTTGAAAACTTCCCTAATATGGGAAAGGAAATAGTCAATCAAGTCCAAGAAGAGCAGAGAGTCCCATACAGGATAAACCAAAGGAGAACCATGCCAAGACACATATCAATCAAACTATCAAAAATTAAATAAAAAGAAAAAATATTAAAAGCAGCAAGGGAAAAGCAACAAATAACATACAAGGGAATCCCCATAAGGTTAACAGCTGATCTTTCAGCAGAAATTCTGCAAGCCAGAAGGGAGTGGCAGGACATATTTAAAGTGATGAAACGGGAAAACCTGCAACCAAGATTACTCTACCCAGCAAGGATATCATTCAGATTCAACAGAGAAATTAAAACCTTTACAGACAAGTAAAAGCTAAGAGAATTCAGCACCACCAAACTAACTTTACAACAAATGCTAAAGGAAATTCTCTAGGCAGGAAACACAAGAGAAGGAAAAGACCTACAACAACAAACCCAAAACAATTAAGAAAATGGTAATAGGAACATACATATCAATAATTACCTTAAACGTAAATGGATTAATTCTCCAACCAAAAGACACAGACGGGCTGAACAGATACAAAAATAAGACCTGTATACATGCTGTCTACAACAGATCCACTTCACACCTAGGGACACATACAGACTGAAAGTGAGGGGATGGAAAAATATATTCCACACAAATGGAAATCAAAAGAAAGCTGGAGAAGCAATTCTCATATCTGACAAAATAGGCTTTAAAATAAAAACCATTACAAGAGACAAAGAAGGACACTACATAATGATCAAGGGAGCAATCCAAGAAGGAAATATAACAATTGTAAATATTTATGCATCCAACATAGGAACACCTCATACATAAGGCAAATACTAATAGCCATAAAAAGGGAAATCAACAGTAACACAATCATAGTAGGGGACATTAACACCCCACTTTCACCAATGGACAGATCAACCAAATTGAAAATAAGTAAGGAAACACAAGCTGTAAATGATACCTTAAACAAGATGGACTTAATTGATATTTATAGGACATTCCATCCAAAAACAACAGAATACACTTTCTTCTTAAGTGCTCATGGAACATTCTCCAGGACAGGTCATATCTTGGGTCACAAATCAGGCCTTGGTAAATTTAAGAAAATTGAAATTTTAGCAAGTATCTTTTCCAACCACAACACTACGAGACTAGATGTCAATTACAGGAAAAAAAAAACTGTAAGAAATACAAACACATGGAGGCTAAACAATACGCTACTAAATAACCAACAGATCACTGAAGGGATCAAAGAGGAAATCAAAAAAATACCTAGAAACAAATGACAATAAAAACACCAAGGCCCAAAACCTATGGGATGCAGCAAAAGCAGTTCCAAGAGGGAAGTTTATAGCAATACAATCTTACCTCAAGAAACAAGAAACATCTCAAATAAACAACCTAACCTTACAACTAAAGCAATTCGAGAAAGAAGGACAAAACCCCAAAGTTAGCACAAGGAAGGAAATCATAAAGATCAGATCAGAAATAAATGAAAAAGAAATGAAATGATAGCAAAGGTCAATAAAACTAAAAGCTGGTTCTTTGAGAAGATAAACAAAATTGATAAACCATTAGCCAGACTCATCAAGAAAAAAAGGGAGAAGACTCAAATCAATAGAATTAGAAATGAAAAAGGAGAAGTAAGAACTGACACTGCAGAAATACCAAGGATCATGAGAGATTACAAAAGATCATGAGTGATTACTACAAGCAACTATATGCCAATAAAATGAACAACCTGGAAGAAATGGACAAATTTTTAGAAAATCACAAACTCTGAAACTGAACCAGGAAGAAATAGAAAATATAAACAGACCAATCACAAGAAATGAAATTGAAGCTGTGATTAAAAATCTTCCAACAAAAAGAGGCCAGGACCAGATGGATTCACAGGCAAATTCTATCAAATGTTTATAGAAGAGCTAATACCTACCCTTCTCAAACTCTTCCAAACTACAGCAGAGGGAGGAACACTCCCAAACTCAATCTACGAGGCCACCATCACACTGATTCCAAAACCAGACAAAGATGTTACAAAAAAAGAACACTATAGGCCAATATCACTGATGAACATAGATGCAAAAATCCTCAACAAAATACTAGCTAACAGAATCCAGCAGCACATTAAAAGTATCATACACCATGATCAAGTGGGGTTTATCCCAGGAATGCAAGGATTCTTCAATATATGCAAATCAATGTGATACACCATATTAACAAATTGAAGGATAAAACCATATGATCATCTCAATAGATGCAGAAAGAGCTTTGGACAAAATTCAACACCCATTTACCATAAAAACTCTCCAGAAAGTAGGCATAGAAGGAACTTACCTCAACATAACAAAGGCCATATATGACAAACTCACAGCCAACATCGTTCTCAATGGTGAAAAACTGAAACCATTTCTACTAAGATCAGGAACAAGACAAGGATGTCCACACTTACCACTCTTATTCAACATAGTGTTGGAAGTTTTAGCCACAGCAATCAGAGAAGAAAAAGAAATAAAAGGAATCCAAATCAGAAAAGAAGAAGTAAAACTGTCACTGTTTGCAGATGACATGATACTACCCATAGAGAATCCTAAAGACACTACCAGAAAACTACTAGAGCTAATCAATGAATTTGGTAAAGTAGCAGGATACAAACTTAATGCACAGAAATCTCTTTCATTCCTATATACTAATGATGAAAAAAACTGAAAGAGAAATTAAGGAAACACTCCCATTTACCATTGCAACAAAAAGAACAAAATACCTAGGAATAAACCTACCTAAGGAGACAAAAGACCTATATGCAGAAAACTATAAGACTCTGATGAAAGAAATTAATGATGATACAAGTAGATGGAGAGATATACCATGTTCTTGGATTGGAATAATCAGCATTGTGAAAATGACTATATTACCCAAAGCAATCTACAGATTCAATGCAATCCCTATCACTGGCATTCTTCACAGAACTAGAACAAAAAATTTCACAATTTGTATGGAAACACAAAAGACCCTGAATAGCCAAAGCAATCTTGAGAAAGAAAAACAGAGCTGGAGGAATCAGGCTCCCTGACTTCAGACTATACTACAAAGCCACAGTAATCAAGACAGTATGGTACTGTCACAAAAAGAGAAATGTAGATCAATGGAACAGGACAGAAAGCCCAGAGATAAACCCACGCACATATGGTCACCTTATCTTTGATAAGGGAGGCAAGAATATACAATGGAGAAAAGACAGCCGCTTCAATAAGTGGTGCTGGGAAAACTGGACAGCTACATGTAAAAGAATGAAATTAGAACACTTCCTAACACCATACACAAAAATGAACTCAAAATGGATTAAAGACCTAAATGTAAGGCCAGACACTATCAAACTCTTAGAGGAAAACATAGGCAGAACACTCCATGACATAAATCACAGCAAGATCCTTTTTGACCCACCTCCTAGAGAAATGGAAATAAAAACAAAAATAAACAAATGGGACCTAACAAAACTTAAAAGCTTTTGTACAGCAAAGGAAACCATAAACAAGACAAAAAGACAACCCTCAGAACGGGAGAAAATATTTGCAAATGAAGGAACTGACAAAGGATTAATCTCCAAAATTTACAAGCAGCTCAGGCAGCTCAATATCAAAAAAACAAACAACCCAATCCAAAAATGGGCTGAAGACCTAAAGAGACATTTCTCCAAAGAAGATATACAGATTGCCAACAAAAACATGAAAGAATGCTGAACATCATTAATCATAAGAGAAATGCAAATCAAAACTACAATGAGATATCATCTCACACCAGTCAGAATGGCCATCATCAAAAATTCTACAATCAATAAATGCTGGAGAGGGTATGGAGAAAAGGAAACCCTCTTGCACTGTTGTGGGAATGTAAATTGACACAGCCACTGTGGAGAACAGTATGGAGCTTCCTTAAAAAAATAAAAATAGAACTACCTTATGACCCAGGAATCCCCCTACTGGGCATGTACCCTGAGCAAACCATAATTCAAAAAGAGTCTTGTACCACAATGTTCACTGCAGCTCTATTTACAGTAGCCAGGACGTGGAAGCAACCTAAGTGTCCATCAACAGACGAATGGATAAAGAAGATGTGGCACATATATACAATGGAATATTACTCAGCCATAAAAAGAAATGAAATTGATTTATTTGTAGTGAGGTGGATGGACCTAGTGACTGTAATACAGAGTGAGATAAGTCAGAAAGAGAAAAATAAATACCGTATGCTAACACATATATATGGATTCTAAAAAAAAAAGAAATGGTTCTGAAGAACCCAGGGGCAGGACAGGAATAAAGACGCAGACATAGAGAATGGACTTGAGGACATGGGGAGGGGAAAGGGTAAGCTGGGACAAAGTGAGAGAGTGGCACTGACATATATACACTACCAAATGTAAAATAGCTAGCTAGTGGGAAGCAGCCACATAGCACAGGGAGATCAGCTTGGTGCTTTGTGACCACCTAGAGGGGTGGGATAGGGAGGGTGGGAGGGAGACGCAAGAGGGAGGGGATATGGGGATATATGTATATGTACAGCTGATTCACTTTGTTACACAGCAGCAAATAACACAACAATGTAAAGTAATTATACTCTAATTAAGATGTTTAAAAAAAAAGAATGCATGCTCACAGAACCTGTAATAATACTGTTTTTAAAATCTATGTTAATTGGATACGTAAAAATATTTGTTAAATGTGCACTTCTTTGGTTACAGTGATGTTGGGCATTAAATATTGTTTTTTAGCTCCAAGTTCACTCCTCAGTACCCAGCTTGAAGATGCTGATTGGGGCTAGGACTCTGCAAACTGTTTCCCTTTGGCCAGCTCTTTCCTTGTTAGGTCCTGTTACTAGGGCGCATCAGAGTGAGACTGCCAAGCAGGAGACAATGACAAAGACCTTCCTCTTGTTGGTCTGTTCCATCTTCTCAGCATTGGCTCTTCTCCCTGGCAGCAGTAGCAGATTCTAATAGCAGCTGATTCTGTCTTCCTTCCATTCACTCCCAGAATGATGCATTCCACTCAGTGGTATCAGCACCAATGGGACAATGCCGTCTTCTCTGAGGTCTGGATCTCAGTTCTTTAGGGTCCTCTTACAAGCTTCCTGATTGTGAAAACACCAACCTCTTCCCTTTGTTTCCTGCTCTCAGGGTAGTTAATACTCCCTGCAGTTGTTATTTCTATCACTTCAGGAAGTCCTATTGGACAGCACTACTCTAGTCCTTGAATTTAAAGGTGAACCTAGGGCAGTGGTTCCCCAACTTGGAAACTTCCAAAGTCAAATTCCAAAGCTCAGGCCATACCCCAGACCAATTAAATCACAGTCTCCAGGGGTGGATACAAGCATCCTCCTCCCCTTTCCCTCCTCCTGTTCTTCTTCTTATTATTATTTGAAGCTTCTACAGGTGATTACCATGTGCAAAGAGGTTTGAGATCCAGGGCTGGTTTAAACAAAATGACAGGATAATTAACATTTTATATTTTTTATAAGATTGCTATTAGGGAATAATCACCTCTCTCCCCTTCTATCAAGTTCCTACTGATGATAACAGTACGAACTACTTTTATCTTTTGAACGTTGGGCTATCTACATTTCTTTCTGTCATGTCTAGAAAGAAAATGCATTCCTTGAATTCATTTGGTGCATTAAAGACAACTCTCCATCCTTCATGCAAAGAAAGTGCTAACAGGTATTTTGGTTTCCCTGTAGGCAGGCTGGTTTGTTTAGAATGGCTTATAAGGGGCATTTAAAGGTACTGAGAGAGCTGCAGTGCCCAAAACAAGTGTGAAATTCTTTTCTGCTTTTGTAAACAGTAGAGGAGACATCACCAGCGTCTGAAGCTTTTCACTGACTGCCCAGCAATCAGCTAAAGAGAAGGCAGAGCGAACCATTTGCAAAGTGGTCTGTGAACAGCCAGGGAGATGCGATAAACATGGCAAAGCACTCACTTGACGAGGGCAAAATCAAATGTACATTTTTCTTTGAATTACCTGGCAAAGGCTAATTTCTGCCAACAAAAAGGTTTGCATGCTTTGGAAACAAAAAGTCAGAATGTAAAAGGTGCATTGATTTGATTTTTGTGCTTCACAGTTTGCTCCAAATGAAAGAAGAATAAAGGCAAAGGGAAGGAAGGGAGATAAAAGCAAAAGGGCAAACTGTAGTCTTCTTCCATGTAAATGAGTCATTCTTCTTAATGAGTACTGTTCCTGGAAGTAATTAGCTGAATATGGAATCTGAATGAATGAAAAATGCTAAATAAAATAAGAATTGACCCCAGTCCACGGCTGTTTATTGAAGTGAACCCAGTATGAACCCCTCTATGGCTGCAGCCTCACAAGCAAAGTCAAATTAATAAACTGGTTCAGCTCAGCTAGTTCAAACCAAAAATGTAGTGCTTGTCTCAATTATCCAAGTGTTTCAGGAGAAAATTATTTTTTGTGTGTTTTCCACTTCATTTGTACATATAGCTTAAGATAATGTATTCATAGTCACATCTTCTTTCTTTATATATTCTCCATAATTTTCATACAATCAGAGTAAATATTTGGGGAAACATTACCTGTCACTTTTCTACACTTTATTATTTGTCACTTCTTTGCATTGAAAGGAAAACACTGCCTGTGGTGTGTTTTTGGTATTTCTTATATCATTCATACACTCAATTCATTCAAAATCATTTAGTAAACTCTTACTATGTGCTAGGCAGCTGGATTGCTTTTAAGTGTAACAAATGTATAAGGTATGAATGTGGTGAGGCAATTTATCGATATAACTAACTTATGATTGTTCTCCCTATTTTTTTCTTTCCCACTTTGCAAGGAGTAGCCAGATCCATAGCATTTTCTTGCCTTGGGGTTTTTGTTGGTCATGGGTAAAGTAGTAGACGCTTCTTTCCCAAATTGAACCAGTACCAATTCCATGAGCTATAATCCCTAAGGGTGCACAGATATGTAGTACATGTATCAGAAAGGTCCAATTAGGAGACGGAAACCACATAGTAATTTAAACAAGGACATTTAACATAAAGAATTATTAGCTGTAACAATGGAATAACTATAAAAGAGAACAGAGAACTCTAAGGCAGGAGTCGGCAAACTTTTTCTGTTAAACTGCCAGACAGTAAATATTTTAGGCTTTGCAAACTATCAGATCTCTGTTCCAACCAGTATTCAATTCTGCTGTGGCAGCATCAAAGCAGCCAGAGAGACAAAATAGAAATGAATGAATGTGGCTGTGTTTTGATAAATCTTTATTTACAAAAACCAACAGCAGGTCGAAGTTGCTGACCCCTGTTCTAAAGAATTCCTTAGGGCTAGGGAAGGGAACTTAAGAAAGGAAGAGCCTAGAAAGGGGGCTGGTTTCCTAAAGCAGGGATTCAGACCTCCTGCAGAAGGCAAACTTGGGGCCTACCAGATGGTGAAGTTTATTGCATTGCCCCAGCCAGAGCTGGTTCACAGTCCCTGGGCAAGCAGGAGCAGCCTCCTGCGTGGGGCGCTGGAATCCCACTTAATGGCAGGACAGTAATAGGCCTAGAGCACGTGGGGTCTGCATCAGGAGGGTTACAGTCAGCAAGGCTGAGGCTATGAGTTTGCCGGGAGGCCAAGCTTGCTGGGTGCACAGATGGGACAGCAGCAATGCACAAGGAGCAAGAAGCAAAAACACTGACAGCACAGGGGAACCAGAAGGACCAATTCCTTCCTCCAGTAATGTCCCTCCAGCGCCCCCTACTGACAAGTGTAGCATTGTACTTGCTGCGAAGCAGGAAACGAAAGGGTAGATTGAGGGCTGAGAGGTAATAAATTGATCATTGTCACAGAGCATAAGAATTTTTAATAATACCAGACAAGTCCTACAATGGAACAGGGATGCATCTCAGGCCATCATTTCAGGTAAGCTTTCTACAGTTGTACACATTTTGGTTAATTCCCTGCTCCCCCATCCCTCCTGGGCTGGCAAGAAACTCGAACCTCATTGTAATCCAACCTCATAAGTTTATCCAATCTCTCTGAATTTGTGTCAAGCATCCAGAGACCAAAGTATTAGGAAGGGAGAAATCATCTGAGCTTCCAGGTGTCTGTCCATATAGGTTTCCAGGGGAAACGTCCAGTATCTCTATCTGCTAAGACATTCAGCTCTGGTGGTACCTGCTTGATACTATCTTTGTCAAACCTCTGCTGTAGCCAGGACTGGTTCCACATTTGGTTACAAATTTGAAGTTTTAGATCTATGCTTTAAATAAATGTAAGCAAATTTTATAGAATGAGATTCCTTTGCATAAATATATCTATTTTCATAGATATTTTTTAAAGTAAACACATGTTTCAGTAGACTGTGCACTTGGGGAAAATGGCAAGATGAAATCTCATTCTGGAATCATTAGGGTGCTGCATTACCTGCTTCCAGGCCCAAAGTATGGCCTCTGCATGCCTTGCCTTTCCCCCTCTTCCACGGCCACAGCCCTCCCCCCGCAGCACACAACCAATAGGAGTACTGCCCTAACAGCTGCAGCAACATGCACGACTTTTCCTCTCCATTTAGCCCTCTATTCACAGTGCCAGACTAGGTAAACTATACTCCCCCTAGGAATAAATCCATATTGAGCATCAGACCAGAACCCCTAGAAACAAAGATCCAAGTTACCTGTTCATGGGAGAGCGGTAGCAAGCACTATATGAGGGCATGCTTTCTATGTGCCAGGCACTGTTCTAAGGGCTTTACATACATTTAATCCTTTAATCCTTTACATTACATTACATTACATCTTTTACATTCATTCATTTAATCCTCACAGCATCCCTATGAGGAAGACACAATTACTATCCTTATGTAACAGATGAGCTAACTGAGGTACAGAGAGGTTAGGCAACTTGCCCAAAGTATGTGGCAGAGATGCATGGAACTGAAGCATCTAGGCTTTAATAATCTTCATAGATGATTCTTTTTTTCAGCTTTATCAGGGTATAATTGGCAGATAAAACTGTATATATTTAAAGTGCACAATGCTTCACAGATGATTCTGATATTCAAGTAGGAATGGAAGCCAATTATAAAAAATGTTTGAGCTATACATTTAATTTTATTACATGAACTTCTATTCCGTTCTAACAATATTATAGATTTAATTGATTTTTTTAGTTTTACGCAATCATACAGATGGAAAAAAAAAATGCCCATTTGAGATTTCACAAAAATCTTACCTTTAGTAACCATTTTGCTTCTAGGTTAAAAATAGCGACTGTGAGGGCTTCCCTGGTGGCGCAGTGGTTGAGAGTCCGCCTGCCGATGCAGGAGACACGGGTTCGTGCCCCGGTCCGGGAAGACCCCACATGCCGCGGAGCGGCTGGGCCCGTGAGCCATGGCCGCTGAGCCTGTGCGTCCGGAGCCTGTGCTCCGCAACGGGAGAGGCCACAACAGTGAGAGGCCCACGTACTGCAAAAAAAATAAAAATAAAAAATAACGACTGTGATGGGTTTCTTCTTACTTCTTATGTTTGGTATCCCCTTAGGTCCCCATGCTATTCCATGGAGTTACCTGAAGCAGAATATCTGGGAGGAGTTAGGACTAAAGTTGCTGTGGGCATTCTTGCAGCCAATGCCAATCAACAGCACCATTCCAGGTGCCATAATAGGTGTCCTAGGATGCTGTACCAAATATATATGTATATATGGAGAACATTATAATTTATCCCCCAGGAGTAAAATTCCTAGTTTCTGCAATTTCCTACTAACTCCAAAAAATGAACAATAATTGTGTCACTGTTAATCAGTGGTTAATTTTTTTTTTTTTTTTTTTTTTAAAAACATACAGATTTGGAAATTGTTACAATAAATCCTGATGATTTAATTTGTCTGTGGTGGGGCCTGCATATCAGTTTTTCTTTCCAGGCCCCAGGGAGACTCTGCCCAGCCTGTGCTGCTTAACCCATTGGTCCAAGAATAGCTTGATAAAAGGGGTAGAGGCAAAATTCAGCTTTAAGTTCCAGGAATGAGAGTATTAGTCAGCCATGGATGTGGAACTCTCCTAAGGTGATCTCCATGGCAGATATTTGAAGGTCCGGGGATTTGTCTGATACTGTACCGTACTCAGGTGTCAGATCGGTGCAAAGAAAGGCTGTCCTACAGCAGAACTAGCACTGACGTAGTTTGTTTGTTTTAATTGATGTACAGTGATTTACAATATTGTGTTAGTTTCTGGTGTACAGCAAAGTGATTCAGATAAATATATATGTGTGTGTATATATATTTTAGGTTATTTTCCATTATAGGTTATTACAAGATATTGAATATAGTTCTTTGTGCTATGTAGTAAATCCTTGTTGCTTATCTATTTTATGTATAGTAGTTTGTATCTGTTAATCCCATACTCCTGATTTATCACTACCCCTGAGGTAGTTTTTAAGTGTCCAATTTGTTAGGGTTCTTACAGGAAGAATTCCTATCCTGTGTCAGTGACGCCTCCAGAGTGACCAAAGAATGGTCTTCCTAACTTTTGCAGGATCCCAAAGCACACATTAGCTTTAAGATATGTTTCTGGTGATTTTGCCCCTTACACTGAAACATACTTCTAATTTTCTTTGTCAAGATGTATATTTTGGGTTTTTTTAGAGTTAAATGGTTGAAAGTCTGCAAATCTAAATTAAGATTCAAAGTTTTAGCCAGATGTAAAATTTAAATATGTTAAGTAAATATACTTCAGATATTGAAAGATGAAAGTATGGAGAAAATGGCAGACATTTTTAAGCCTTTATTAAAGTGTGATATACATGCAGAACAGTGCACATGTCTTAAGTGTTCAGCAGTCTTTACCAGAACATGCTGTGTCCCCAGTGGCTGAATCAAGAGGCAGAATTCAGGCCCCTTTGGATCCACTTCTAGTCACCACCATCACTGCCCCTTAAGGGTAACCACTATTGTGACCTGCATTAGTTTTGCCTGTTTTTAAACTTCATTTAAATGAAATTTTATGGAAGTAATTCTGTGTCTGGTTTCTTTTACTTAGCATCACATTGGTGAGACTCATCCATACTGTTGCATATAATTGTAAACCATTAGTTTTTGTTGCTGTATAGTATTGCATGATATGAATACATGGCAATCTGTTGACCTGTTCTATTGTTGATGGATATTTGAGTAGTTTCCAGTTTGGGGTTATTATGAAGAGTGCTGCTACAAATACTCGAACACATATTCTTAGTGAACATACTTGAGTGTTTCTGTTGCGTATATACCTAGGAGAGAACCCCTGGGTCATTGTGTACACATATACAGCTATAGTAGATTCTAAAACAGCAAACGTTTTAAAATCTGAAATCATTTATAGCTATGTGAGTTTGCTCTCTTAAATATAAGGAACAAGTCTCATTCTTAACATGAGGTGTGACTTTAAATTAATGAAGGATTTGTTAATAAAGCACTAGAACAAGGGTCCACAAACTTTTTCTGTGAAGGGCCAGATAGTCAATCTTTTAGGCTTTGAAAGACACATGGTCTTTGTTGCAGCTCCTCAGCTCTAGCGGTGCCAAAGCAGCCATTGGCAGTCTGTAAATGAGCATGGCTGTGTTCCAATAGAACATCAGTTATAGACCCTGAAATTTGAATTTCATGTGTCACACAATCTTTTTTTAAAATTTTTTTCAACTCTTCAAGAATGTGCAAACCGTTCTGAGCTTGCAGGTCGTACAGAACAGGTGGTGGGCCAGAGGGGGTCTGCAAGCTGCAGTCTGCTGACCGCTGCAGTTGAACCCATGCACCCAAATAATTTTTGTCCTTTTAAGTCACCTCGAGAGACTGATTCACTTCAGCAATGCTGCCATTGCTAAAAACGTCTTTTAATTCTTTGGAACTTCTTTCAGAGCCAGTTTACAAACCTCAAAAAAAGATTAGTCTCATTATTTTTTAGTCACTCCTCATTTTTGATCAAAAATATTTTATTCCATTTGATTTACATGCCTCATTCTACTGAAATTGCTCTGAGTGACTTTTGGCTGTTTCCAAAAACAAATTAAACTCCAAAGGATGAAGGTATACTGTCACTGATAGGACGTTTAATAATGTGCCACAGGTTCTGAAGAAAATCCCCAGAGAGGAATTCCAAAAGTGCTTTGAGCAATGGCAACATTCTTGGACTAAGGGTGTAGCTTCCCAAGGTGACTGACTGACAAGGGAGGCAGCCATCATTTGGATGTGTAAATTCTGGTATGTTTTTGGTTTTGATTTTAATCAATCCCATTGCATCAGCCATATTGCCTTTTTACCCTAAGGTAGAAGACCCATGGAAAAAGTAGCTAATTTTGTAGGACAGATGACCTGAATGTTGTTGACATTTGATTCTGTAAAGTCTTTTATGTTAGTATTTCTGTCTTCTGAGTTGTGTTGTTCTTAGGCCAGTATTAATATTATTTGATCTCTCATTGGACGTTCACGGGCCTCTCACTGTCGCGGCCTCTCCCGTTGCGGAGCACAGGCTCCGGACGCGCAGGCTCAGCGGCCATGGCTCACGGGCCCAGCCGCTCCGCGGCATGTGGGATCTTCCCGGACCGGGGCACGAACCCGTGTGTCCTGCAACGGCAGGCGGACTCTCAACCACTGCGCCACCAGGGAAGACCCAGTGGTTAATTTTTTAAAACGTTAACTAAACACCATATTGCTTCAGACGTTAATGATGATTTTCTTTCTACTTCTAAACCAAATCGTTACAAATAATATATGACTATTAGAGCTTCTAATAGTTCACAATGCCTAGTTAAAGATATTATGAGTTTAAGAAATACTACAGATGCTTCAGAAGGAAATTTGGAATAGTTTTACATTCGAAAGACGTATTTTTTCTCTAACAGAGGTATTCAGGGCAAAATAATCACAGACTGATTTTTTAAATGTGCATATTTTATCCTCAATTTTTTATCAAACAGCATCTGCATACAACCTCAAATCAAGCCACAAGCAAGTCTAACATGGTCACATCTTTGTGCCTACTACTTAAGATACACAGCCCAGAAGGGGACAAATATAAAATTGAAACTGTGATCAAACAGCATAACTAACAAAAGTTGATATGCCCCAACCAGTAAACCATCCATAAATTAGTAAATGGTCAAAAAATCCTGTTTTTATGGGAACTGTAACAAATGAAATAGATAATTGTGACCTGTTAATCAAAGTGACATCAGCAACATGATGGAATAGGAGGTCCCTCACTCACATCCCTACTCAGCAGCAAGAACTTGGCAACCATCCACAGACAAAAGTGCCTTTGTGGATATATGGGATCCAATCAGGAGACTGTGAAACTCCAGTGGAGCCCAAGACTAAGGAGGGCCATTTTGAGAATGCAGGTCTGTGCCCAGGTGGTAGGCTCAACTGTGGTCCTGTCCTGGCTACAGACCCCCTCTGGACTCTGTGACAACCCTGTTCACCTGCACAGTGCACCAAGGCACCTGGGAAGAGTCACATCCACCTGTGCCTACCGACCTCAGCCTCAGCTGTGGACCCTGAAGTGGTACCTGACCCTGCTCCAGTCCCTCTTAGCTGCCAGTCATAACTGCCCAGGAACCCAGACGGAGACATGCCCATCCACGCCCCTGAGGCAAGTTCATTGACTTTGCTCTAACTGGATCTTAGAGCAACTCCATAACCCAACTCCACCCCTCAAAGCCATGGTCCAGAAGCAGTCCTGCCACCCAGGGGCCTGCAGGGAGACGTGCTCATCTGTACCCCTGAGGCAGGCCTACCAGCATTGGTCTGACTGCAGATCCTGAAGTGGCCCCGTGACACAGAAAAGCCCCTCTCAGCTGCAGCCCCGGGGGCAGTCCAGTCTGCCCAGGAATCTGGTGGGAGACTCACAGGGCTGTGCCTCTGAAGGCAGGCCTACTGACCACCATCAGCTGCAGATTCTGAAGTAGGCCTGTGGCTCTATTCTAGCCCTTCTCAGCTGCAGTCCATGGCCAATCTTGCCCAACCAAGGACCTGCCCAGTGAACTGCCAGAAGCCCTCCTGCAGACCCACAGCGAGGCACACTCATCCCTGCAGCACGCCTGGATGCACACAGATGCCTCAAATTTAATTTCTTCCAGAACTTTAGCTTCCTAGAATCTTTAATCCTCCAAGTCTCCCGACAAGAAGCCCAAATAGGCTCATTCACTGGTCTTTCTCATCGCCTTCCTATCCAGATGGGCACCAAATCTAAGTTATGGCTCAGAAATGACTCTTAAAGAATGTATTCTTTTTTGACCTCTGCTGCCACTGCTTTTCGATTCAAACCTGCACCAGGTCTCCCCAGAACTGTTGCAATCATCTCCTGATTTTTTCCTCTTACATTTCCCACGTTGCTTCCAGAGAAATCTTTATTTAATTCTGTTTATTTATTTTAATTTAGAAAATAAAGCTGATCACTTCACTCTCAAATTGTTTTTAAGTTTTTGGTTTCTACCCCAAAACTCTTGTTTCCATTTGTTATTGAAGAAAGATTCCAACTTTTTGGTTTGGCAAAGCTCTTCACAATTTAGCCCACCAGACCTTTCAAACCATCTCTTCCTTTTACACTTGGAAATACATTGTTAAATTTTCAGATTTTAGCCACCATAAACCAAGAAATTTTAAAGGGGAATTTATTATGACAATGTGAGGTAGGATGAATTAAGGAAAAATTACTGGGTTAAAAGAAAAAAGCCTTCAGCCTGGTCCCAGTTTCACTATTAATTAACTATGATCTTGTGTAAAACTTTTAGCTTAATTCCTAAAATGACGGAGGAAAGGGAATTGGATTATTTAGGTTCTAAGATTTCTTTGTAAGTTTTATGACTAAACAGATACCTACGTTGCTTATGTGCAATCGTCCCTTGGGCTTTTATATTCTTCTTCTTTTTCTTTAATTAATATTTACTCTAAAATCAACTTACACCTAAATGTAAACATAGAATATAAAATAGTGCACAAAGGCAATACTCAGTAAGGTCATTCAACTAAAAATGGAAATTGTAAGTACACGATGTTTACAGAATCACATGTCATACTTAGTGAAAATGGTACTAATGCTCTTCAAGTTACAAAAAATTTGACATGGTTTATTCATTCATTCTTTCATTCATTCATTCATTCATTCATAATATATTTCCTAAGCAATTGATTATTATGTTACAGGAACTATTCTAAGTGCTATATATGGTGGTACAACAGACATGGTTCCTGCCACTGTGGCGTTTATAACCTAATTGTGGTGACAATTAATGGAAATTATTTAAATATTGAAGTACAAACTTTGACGGAAGTTATAAAGAATCAAAGAGAGCTCTGAGAGAAATTTACAGGGTGAGGCTGGGGGGTTAGTTCAGATCAGTTGGAGCTTAGACATAATAAATTACCATATGGAACCACCTTGCAACTGAGACCACCTTGTAAGAGGTAGTTCTTTGCTGGTGGTCCAGGTGCTCTCCAGGGACATGACTTTAGGCGGTTTACAGAATGCAAAGGAGAGACAGGCAGCTGAATGCTGCCTTGTCAATATCCCCCACCTACACCCTCCTCGACATTATACTTATGGTTTCCCTGACAGTAGATAGCCTTCCACCACCTCCCGCCAAATCATCAGTCTTGGTTATCCTGAGGTTTCAACTGCTCAGCCATTCTGCTTCTCTTCAGAAACAATGCAGACCTCTATCTAGAGTACTATATTCTAGACAAGGGCCACTCAGCTCTTTCTGTTGGGATTCCAGTCATATCAAAAGACAAATATCACTGACTTTTTAGATTCTGAAAAGAATAGAAGGTGGAGTCAGATCTTCAAGATGGCTATGATATCTATCTAATAGATTAAGAAAAGAAGATAAATGAAAACACATTTTTGAAACTGTACAGTGCTGTATAACTGTTTGCCTTGTTTTTTCTCCTTCTCAAGTAATCTCAATAACCTCCTTCCATCCTTCCTTCTCTTTCTTGCTCTCTTTCCC
>NW_006795399.1:1272300-1309960 GCF_000442215.2 Lipotes vexillifer
CTTTCCCTCCGTCTCTCTCATCTCCCTTCCTTCCCTTCCTCCCTTCCTCCCTCTCCTTTCCCCCTCTATCTATCTATCTCCCTTCCTTCTTTCATTCTTTCCTCCTTCAAGACTTTTTTTTAAGTTTCTACAATGTATCAGGTACTTTGCTAGTAAGTGAAACACAAAGACAAATTAAAGTGGTGAAAAGCATGGAATCTAGAATCAAACTACGTCCAAAACATATTGATCCACATTAAGTGTTTAGCACAGTTCCCAGTACACTGTCAGTGCTCAAAAACATTCAGAAGGTACAACAGTGGAATAAAAGTTGAAGTAATTAGCTTTACTTAGGAATACTGTGGACTTTGTCACAGAAAAGAGGTCCTTGGGATGGGTTTTGAGAGATAAAGAGGAGCAGCAATAACCTGGAAGTAGTGATATTGTGTTCCTGGATTAATAAATTGCATACATTTATTGAGCAATACTGTGTGGGGACCAGGCTGAGCACTGAAGATATAAAAATGACTACAAAGTTATTAAGGAAGTCTCAATAACGTTTTACGTACTATAATGACATAATTGTAATGCCGATAGGTGTGTGAGTGTGGTATATTTATATACTTATCTTTTAGATCTACATACTATCTAGACGTGTGGGATGTGCTTCAACATAACCTAGACTTTGAGGTGGCTGCGTGGGCATGAGTGTGTATAGCAGAAACAAGATTGAACATGACTCGATAAGCTGGATAACTGGTACATGGGAGTCCTCCAAACGAATTTTCTGTGCTTTATGTATGTTTTAAACTTTCCTCAATAATAACATTTTTTTTTCTCCTTGGGAGATTTTGTGTATTTTTTCTTCCAGTTTTATTGAGATCTAATTGACAGCACTGTATGTGTTTAAAGTGTACGACATGACGATTTGACTTCCATACCTCATGAAATGATACCACAGTAAGTTCAGTGAACATCCATCATCTCACATAGATACAAAATGAAAGCAAAAGAAAAAATATATCCTCCTTGTGATGAGAGCTCTCAGGATTACTCTCTTAATAACTTTCATGTATAACCTACAGCAGTGTTCATTATATTGATCTTGTTGTCCCTTACATCCCTAGTACTTATTTATCTTACAACTGGAAGTTTGTACCTTTAGACTGCCTTCAATAATTTTTACAAAATGAATATGGGACAGTCAGTATCCCCTTTACAATCAAGTATGCAACACAGACACTGGATACCAATACCTGCCTTGCAATGTTATGTTTGCATAAGACCATTTTTAACTACATTGGGGATGAGAACCCCACAGTTAATAAAGGATATTGAGGTTCTGTATGACTCTGTATATGAATGCTTTTCTTATTCATCACACTAGCAGTTCCCTTGATAGAGAGCTTGGTATGCTTCCTTTTTTAGTGTGAAAGAAATGGGAGAAGCAGGTGGAGAGCTTGTAATAAAACACTAGGCACTTGCCTCATTCTGGTAATTATATAGCACTTCCACTGAAGCTTCTGGAATTCTAAAGTTCTTTCAAGAGATACATAATCTATCACTTTTCTGTAGAGGGATTCGAAATTAGAGACACAAAAGTGAATTAGTCATTATGTTGCCGCTACATAATGAAATAGCTGATGTGCTATAACCTGAGCATTGCTTTCTCACAGCCTTTGTGATTTTACCTGCCTCCTGAATGTCTGCACTTAATACCTCTCTCCAGATGTCTTAATCTGCATTTAATTCCTGCTTGAATCTACTTTTCTCTTTTGCTCAGATTCCTAAATTCTTTAGGCTCATTCATGTAGTTTCTCTATTCCTATAGTTGCTTGCCAAGACACCACATTTAATATCATTAAAATTTTAATTGCATTGTTACTATCTTTCTTTTCCAGACCATTAAATAGAGGCAAATGTGTGGGAGGGAACCATAAATAATATTCCATTAATCAACTAAAATATAAACTTTTTGAAAAGGCATAGATATCTCTCTAGCTGATGATATAACCATTTATCTGAGTTTATTCATGTATTTACTTTTTATATCCCATCTCTCTTCAAAAGAGATATGAGTTAGGGTATATTTACCATATAGTTTATTAAAATACATAAAAAGACAGAATCAAGGTGATTAAAAGAAGCAGCAGTAAATATTAACAGGGGACAATTCAGTTACTTTGATGATTAAGCATAAAATTTGAGTACCCTAAAGTTGCACGTTGATGTTTCACAATCTTCTTTTCTTATCACTAGTTAACAAAAGAACATTAATTTGTAAACGTGAAAAGATTGAGATTTTTTACCTTTGCAGTTTACTACACTGGTATCCTAATTAAAATTAAACGCTGATGCCAATTTAATTGTTGTATACTGAAATACTTACATAAAAAAATTCTGTCTCTTTATTTTGCACTATTAAATTCAATTGAGATAAAATATATATTGAGTAGCTTCTAGGTTCTAGACCGAAAATGATAAAAGGGGAAATTTTATGGTAATATTTGCTTTATAAATTCTATTCAATAAATAGAATTGCATTCTATTTATAAAATGCAATCAATATGATGAATTTATAATAAAAAGATGTATAAAATATTTATGGGAACCAAGATTAAAGGAGATATTCATTGTTCCCTGTTCATGTAATTATGAGGAAGGCAAGCAAGAAGCCATTTTGGATGCCCCTGCCCCAGAAGATAAAGCAAGGCCCCAGACAGGGGGGCCAGGGGAGACATACATCCAGCTCTCACTGAGAGTCCAGTCATCAAGCAGCAGAGACAATCCATCCCCCATGCCCTGTACAAATCCCTTACTCACCAAAACTGCAATAGAATAGTTGCTGTTTTAACCACTGAGTTATTTTATTCTAGGTGAGGGAGGGAGAATTGCTTTGCAACAATGGATAACCAAGACGCTGAACTAAATTCAGGTCACCATTCTTTCTGCCTAGATTTCTGTAAGATCTTCCCAAACACTCTCCCTGCCCTTTGTCAGTTTCCGTTCTACTCTCTGCAGCAAAGAGGAATCTTTCCAAACGTCTCTCGGGTTACATAACTTCCTTGGTTAGCAGCCTTCAGGGGGTCCCCACTGCTTTCAAAATGAACTCGAAATCTCTTCCCACGACTCTGAATCTTTTCAAGGGTTGTTCACTGTATCACCTTGCTCACGTCTCTATCCTCACCTCTGTGTCCTCCCTCAGTTGTCTGTCCGTTCTGCCAAACGTGCCACATACTCCCAACCTGTAAACACTCTCTTGCCTCTGCCTATAATGTTGTTCTGCACTCACCTCAAATTCCCCATGTTCCTTTTAATCTGGTTGACTCCTACTTATTTTTCAGATTTCAGTTTAAATATCTTTTTCCAGATACTGCTTCCCCAGAGGTAACACCCATAATACCCTACGTTGTGAACGTCCCTAAAATCCTCAGGCACCTTGGATGCTCCTGAAATACCATCACCAATGAATTTAATCTTCGACTTGTCCCCATCCCATGGGTGAGACTAAGTTCTGCTAGTGGCTAACACCCATAAGACAAAGCATGCTCCAACCATTATGTCAACTTCTGCCATAATCTTGGAAAAACCTCATAGAAGTCTAAAGAACCTGATTTCCAACCACGATTAAGAGTTTATCTACTACTTTGGGAGGATACTACTCAAAAATATTCAAGTTCATGTAGCAATCCTATAGGATGTATTATGCACTAGGAATTACGGATAAGAGATGATTCTGAGTTGTCATGCAGAAAAGATGTCCAAAACCTGTGTCAGATAAGAAACTTTGGATACTTAGATAGCCATTCCATTCCAAGCTACCAGTGCCACCTCTTTATGTGAAGATGGTAGCTCATAATTTCTCCTCAAACCTACAACTGCACATCACTGAGGAGGAAGAAATGGAGGCAGTGAGAACCTGCAATGGGAAAGGGTGATGATTGAAGCACAGGGTATGGCAGATCACATGACTTTTAGCAGTCCTATGTACCTGACCTGGATAAAGGTACCAGGTCCAGTCTGGCCTAAAGCAACCTTAGGAAAAGACATGGACAGAATCAGGGGGAATACCTGAGAAACGGCACCAGGCCATGATTTGTTTGGCTGGATATCTTTCCTGTAGGGCTCCTATTGACAGAATCTCCACCTGCAACCCACCCCACTAAAAGGCCTAACTACTTTGATCTTGAGAGGTTAATTCCATACTTTTGTGATTATACTAAGACCTCAATGAATAAAATTACACGGTTGTCATGGTTAGTCTTTATTTTTCTTAGTCTTAAGGCAAAGCTTATTTACATTTAGGTCTTTCTCTGGCTCTCCAAATGTTTCTCTTTCACCCATCATTTAGTCTTTTTCTCCTCTCCCCACCACTGACGTTCCCTCCTGGACTATGTTCCCAATCTCTCTGTAACCATTTTTCCCCAGATAACATTCTCAGCTTTGACAGCTTTCCATGAAGTCCTGGGGCTCTCGAGGGAGTCTTGGACTCCACTCTGGAAGGGACTGCTTTAGGGATGTGGCCTCATGGTTTCTTGTTGCATTGCATTTTAAAACAAGATTACTTGCTGTGACACAGTGTGAGGCAAAAGAAGAAAATGCATCATAAATAAAGAATAAGGCTATTGGGAAACTTGCTATGCCAGTATCAATGAGGAGAATCCAATGAGAACAAATTTCCACACATTGCATTCAACTGTTTCAGAATTTCTGAAAAACAAATTTATTTTTCTTATTACTGTATTTCTTTGCAGTTGATGGGGCCTCAGCAGGGAGAGAAACTGTATACATAAACATCTCTCTGCAATCATGTAGCAATCTGAATCATAAAATAATGTCATGCATTCTATTCTATTGTGTCATAGCAATCAATAGTAGCTAAATTTTCTTTGAACTTGCAAAAATATCCACGGATATATTGATAAGTAGGACCAGAATAGTTTTAAATGATGGTAGAAATTAACTTTCCAGTTGCTTTCTCAATAGAAATAGTTACATTTAATACATTTTCATGGATCCCTACTTTTCTATCACATGCACATTCAGTAACACTAAGTATTGCTCATCTACCATAAGTAAATATTATATCAAATACTTTGAAGATTCCAGAGACATGTTAGACATGATCCCTACTTCAATGCCCTTAGTTCTTGATAAATTAGCCTATAAAAGACATTCTCAGGAAAGAAAAAAAAACTATAAGATTAATGCTAAAGGATAATCAAAGATTACATATCTGATGGGCATGTCTGCAATTATACCCAGAAGAAAATAATTTGAGATTCATACCTCTAAAATTAAACAAATTAAATAACTATCATTTCTGCCATTCTACAAATATTTGTTGATTGCTTCCCATATACTTGATACAGAGTAAATATCAAGAAAAAGAGAAACAACAGCTAAGTTAGAGATTAACAGGTGGTGCCATGGGGAAGTCTCCCTGAGAAGACATTTACATGAGACCTCACAGGTGAGGAGGGGCTGTTAGGGAGATGGGAGAGAGGAAAAGAAAGACCAGTGTAGTTTGGAGAGTGCATCAGGGGAGACTAACATAGAGTTTCCTCAATGCCAAGTTGCTTTTGGTCCCTAACATGCACCACGTGTTCTCACCTTAATGCCTGAAATTTTCCTTCCTTCTGCATACCTTTTATGCATTCTTTTATTGTACATTCAGATGCCCCTTCCTCCAAGAAGACCTCTCCACTTCTCTCAGGCTGAGTGTCAGTGCCACTCCTTTCTCCCTGTGAGTATCTCTGTAATTCCGCATGGCCTATAAGACTGTCTCCTCTAATTAACTATGAGTGATGTAAGAATGGGAGCGGTGTTTGGAGTGGATTTGTACCCCAGGGGCCCAGCACAGCTCAATGACTGTTGATCCCCAATATCCATCTTTAATTCATTCACCAGTTCTATGCTAGACAGCCTCCCCTTTTTCCTTACGAATCGAATCCTGTTTTGTTCTGAATAGCAATTCCTGCCTTAAACTTTTCATGTTAAATTGACAAAAAACATTGAACTAATTCTCCAGTCCCTCTTGTAGCTAGATGACAGCATTCTGACTATAACATTAACAGAAGATTGCTAGGAATTTGAGAGAAGTTTTGCTTTCCTGATATTTGTGACACCTTTTCTTCTTTTTTTTTTTTTAACATCTTTATTAGAGTATAATTGCTTTACAAAGGTGTGTTCGTTTCTGCTTTATAACAAAGTGATCAGTTATACATATACATATATCCCCATATCTCTTCCCTCTTGCACCTCCCTCCCTCCCACCCTCCCTATCTCACCCCTCTAGGTGGTCACAAAGCACTGAGCTGAGCTCCCTGTGCTATATGGCTGCTTCCCACTAGCTGTTTATTTAAGTTTGGTAGTGTATATATGTCCATGCCACTCTCTCACTTTGTCCCAGCTTACCCTTCCCCCTTCCTGTATCCTCAAGTCCATTCTCTAGTAGGTCTGCGTCTTTATTCCCGTCTTGTCCCTAGGTTCTTCATGACCATTTTTTTTTCTTTCTTTTTAGATTCCATTTAAATGTGTTACCATACAGTATTTGTTTTTCCCTTTCTGACTTACTTCACTCTGTATGACAGACAATAGGTCCATCCACCTCACTACAAATAACTCAATTTCGTTTCTTTTTATGGCTGAGTAATATTCCATTGTATACATGTGCCACATCTTCTTTATCCATTCATCTGTTGATGGACACTTAGGTTGCTCCCATGTCCTGGCTATTGTAAATAGAGCTGCAATGAACATTGTGGTACATGACTCTTTTTGAATTATGGTTTTCTCAGGGTATATGCCCAGTAGTGGGATTGCTGGGTCATATCGTAGTTCTATTTTTAGTTTTTTAAGGAACCTCCATAGTGTTCTCCATAGTGGCTGTATCAATTTACATTCCCACCAACACTGCAAGAGGGTTCCCTTTTCTCCATACCCTCTCCAGCATTTACTGTTTGCAGATTTTTTGATGATGGCCATTCTGACTGGTGTGAGATGATATCTCATTGTAGTTCTGATTTGCATTTCTCTTATGATTAATGATGTTCAGCATTCTTTCATGTGTTTCTTGGCAATCTGTATATCTTCTTTAGAGAAATGTCTCTTTAGGTCTTCAGCCCATTTTTGGATTGGGTTGTTTGTTTTTTTGATATTGAGCTGCCTGAGCTGCTTGTAAATTTTGGAGATTAATCCTTTGTCAGTTGCTTCATTTGCAAATATTTTCTCCTATTCTTAGGGTTGTGTTTTCTCCTTTTTTATGGTTTCCTTTGCTGTGCAAAAGCTTTGAAGTTTCATTAGGTCCCACTTGTTTATCTTTCTTTTTATTTTCATTTCTCTAGTAGGTGGGTCAAAAAGGATCGTGCTGTGATTTATGTCATAGAGTGTTCTGCCTATGTTTTCCTCTAAGAGTTTGATAGTGTCTGGCCTTACATTTAGGTCTTTAATCCATTTTGAGTTTACTTTTGTGTATAGTGTCAGCGAGTGTTCTAATTTCATACTCTTACATGTAGCTGTCCAGTTTTCCCAGCACCACTTATTGAAGAGGCTATCTTTTCTTCACTGTATATTCTTGCCTCTTTTATCAAAGATAAGGTGACCATATGTGCATGGGTTTATCTCTGGGCTTTCTATCCTGTTCCATTGATCTATATTTCTGTTTTTGTGCCAGGACCATACTGTCTTGATTACTGTAGCTTTGGAGTATAGTCTGAAGTCAGGGAGTTTGATTCCTCCAGCTCCGTTTTTCTTTCTCAAGATTGCTTTGGCTATTCGGGGTCTTTTGTGTTTCCATACAAATTGTGAAATTTTTTGTTCTAGTTCTGTGAAAAATGCCAATGATAGGGATTGCATTGAATCTGTAGATTGCTTTGGGTAAGATGGTCATTTTCACAATGCTGGTTATTCCAGTCCAAGAACATGGTATATCTCTCCATCTATTTGTATCACCTTTAATTTCTTTCATCAATGTCTTATAATTTTCTGCATATAGGTCTTTTGTCTCCTTAGGTAGGTTTATTCCTAGATATTTTAGTCTTTTTGTTGCCATGGTAAAATGGGAGTGTTTCCTTAATTTCACTTTCAGATTTTTCATCATTAGTGTATAGGAATGCAAGAGATTTCTGTGCATTAATTTTGTATCCTGCTACTTTACCGAATTCATTGATTAGCTCTACTAGTTTTCTGGTAGCATCTTTAGGATTCTCTATGTATAGTATCATGTCACATGCAAACAGTGACAGCTTTACTTCTTCTTTTCCGATTTCGAGACCTTTTATTTGTTTTTTTCTCTGATTGCTGTGGATAAAACTTCCAAAACTATGTTGAATAATAGTGGTGAGAGTGTGCAACCTTGTCTTGTTCCTGATCTTAGTGGAAATGGTTTCAGTTTTTCACCATTGAGGACGATGTTGGTTGTGGGTTTGTCATATATGGCCTGTATTATGTTGAGGAAAGTTCCCTCTACGCCTACTTTCAGGAGGGTTTTTATCATAAATGGGTGTTGAATTTTGTTGAAAGCTTTCTCTGCATCTATTGAGATGATCATATGGTTTTTCTCTTTCAATTTGTTAATATGGTGTATCACATTGATTGATTTGCATATATTGAATAATCTTTGCATTTCTGGAATAAACCCCACTTGATCATGGTGTATGATCCTTTTAATGTGCTGTGGAATTCTGTTTGCTGGTATTTTGTTGAGGATTTTTGCATCTATGTTCATCAGTGATATTGGCCTGTAGTTTTCTTTCTTTGTGACATCTTTGTCTGGTTTTGTATCAGGGTGATGGTGGCCTCATAGAATGAGTTTGGGACTGTTCCTCCCTCTGCTATATTTTGGAAGAGTTTGAGAAGGATAGGTGTTAGTTCTTCTCTAAATATTTGATAGAATTTGCCTGTGAAGCCATCTGATCCTGGGCTTTTGTTTGTTGGAAGATTTTTAATCACCATGTCAATTTCAGTGCTTGTGATTGGTCTGTTCATATTTTCTATTTCTTCCTGGTTAAGTCTCAGAAGGTTGTGCATTTCTAAGAATTTGTCCATTTCTTCCAGGTTGTCCATTCTATTGGCATAGAGTTGCTTGTAGTAATCTCTCAGGATCCTTTGTATTTCTGCAGTGTCAGTTGTTACTTCTCTGTTTTCATTTCTAATTCTATTGATTTGAGTCTTCTCCCTTTTTTTCTTGATGAGTCTGGCTAATGGTTTATCAATTTTGTTTATCTTCTCAAAGAACAAGCTTTTAGTTTTATTGATCTTTGCTATAGTTTCCTTCATTTCTTTTTCATTTATTTCTGATCTGATCTTTATGATTTCTTTCCTTCTGCTAACTGGGATTTTTTTGTTCTTCTTTCTCTAATTGCTTTAGGTGTAAGGTTAGGTTGTTTATTTGACATGTTTCTTGCTTCTTAAGGTAGGATTGTATCACTATAAACTTCCCTCTTAGAACTGCTTTTGCTGCATCCCATAGGTTTTGGCTTGTCGTGTTTTCATTGTCATTTTTTTCTAGCTATTTTTAAATTTCCTCTTTGATTTCTTCAGTCATCTCTTGGTTTTTAAGTAGTGTATTGTTTAGCCTCCATGTGTTTGTATTTTTTACAAATTTTTTCCTGTCATTGATATCTACTCTCATAGCGTTGTGGTCAGAATAGATACTTGATACAACTTCAATTTTCTTAAATTTACCAAGGCTTGATTTGTGACCCAGGATATGATCTATCTTGGAGAGTGTTCCATGAGCACTTGAGAAAAATGTGTATTCTGTTGTTTTTGGATGGAATGTCCTATAAATATCAGTTAAGTCCATCTTGTTTAATTTATCATTTAAAGCTTGTGTTTCCTTATTTATTTTCATTTTGGATAATCTGTCCATTGGTGAAAGTAGGGTGTTAAAGTCCCCTACTATGATTGTGTTACTGTCGATTTCCCCTTTTATGGCTGTTAGTATTTGCCTTACGTATTGAGGTGCTCCTATGTTGGGTGCCTAAATATTTACAATTGTTATATCTTCTTCTTGGATTGACCCCTTGATCATTATGTAGTGTCCTTGTCTCTTGTAATAGTCTTTATTTTAAAGTCTATTTTGTCTGATATGAGAATTGCTACTCCAGCTTTCTTTTAATTTCCATTTGCATGGAATATCTTTTTCGATCCCCTCACTTTCAGTCTGTATGTGTCCCTAGGTCTGGAGTGAGTCTCTTGTAGACAGCATATATACGGGTCTTGTTTTTGTATCCATTCAGCCAGTCTATGTCTTTTGGTGGGAGCATTTAATCCATTTACATTTAAGGTAATTATCGATATGTATGTTCCTATTACCATTTTCTTAGTTGTTTTCGGTTTGTTACTGTAGGTCTTTTCATTCTCTTGTGTTTCCTGCCTAGAGAAGTTCCTTTACCATTTGTTGTAAAGCTGGTTTGGTGGTGCTGCATTCTCTTAGTTTTTGCTTGTCTGTAAAGGTTTTAATTTCTCTGTCAAATCTGAATGAGATCCTTGCTGGGTAGAGTAATCTTGGTTGTAGGTTTTTGTCATTCATCACTTTAAATATGTCCTGCCACTCCCTTCTTGCTTGCAGAGTTTCTGCTGAAAGATCAGCTGTTAACCTTATGGGGATTCCCTTGTGTATAATTTTTTGTTTTTCCCTTGCTTTTAATATTTTTTCTTTGTATTTAATTTTTGATAGTTTGATTAATATGTGTCTTGGCATGGTTTTCCTTGGATTTATCCTGTATGGGACTCTCTGTGCTTCTTGGACTTGATTAACTATTTCCTTTTCCATATTAGGGAAGTTTTCAACTATAATCTCTTCAAATATTTTCTCAGTCCCTTTCTCTTTCTCTTCTTCTGGGACCCCTATAATTCGAATGTTGGTGCATTTAATGTTGTCCCTGAGGTCTCTGAGTCCTCAATTCTTTTCATTCATTTTTCTTTATTCTGCTCTGCATTAGTTATTTCCACTATTTTATCTTCCAGGTCACTAATCTGTTCTTCTGCCTCAGTTATTCTGCTATTGATCCCTTCTAGAGAATTTGTAATTTCATTTATTGTGCTGTTCATCACTGTTTGTTTGTTCTTTAGTTCTTCTAGGTCCTTGTGAAACGTTTCTTGTATTTTCTCCATTCTATTTCCAAGAGTGTGGGTCATCTTTACCATCATTATTCTGAATTCTTTTTCAGGTAGACTGCCTATTTCCTCTTCATTTGTTAGGTCTGGTTGGTTTTTGCCTTGTTCCTTTATCTGCTGTGTGTTTCTCTGTCTTCTCATCTTGCTTAACGTACTGTGTTTGGGGTCTCCTTTTCTCAGGCAGCAGGTTTGTAGTTCCCGTTGTTTTTGGTGTCTCTCCCCAGTGGCTAAGGTTGGTTCAGTGGGTTGTGTAGGCTTCCTGGTGGAGGGAACTAGTGCCTGTGTTCTGGGGAATGAGGTTGGATCTTGTCTTTCTGGTGGGCAGTTCCTCGTCTGGTGGTGTGTTTTCGGGTGTCTGTGACCTTATTATCATTTTAGGCAGTCTCTCTGCTAATGGATGGGGTTGTGTTCCTGTCTTGCTTGTTATTTGGCATAGGGTGTTCAGCACTGTAGTTTGCTGGCCATTGAGTGGAGCTGGGTCTTGGCGTTGAGATGGAGATCTCTGGGAGATTTTCGCCATTTGATATTACATAGAGCTGGGAGATCTCTTGTGGACCAGTGTCCTGAACTTGGCTCTCCCACCTCAGAGGCACAGCCCTGATGCCTGGCTGGAGCACCAAGAGCCTGTCATCCACACGGCTGGCACAAGGTGGCCATCCCTGGTTTCACATCAACATGATCTCAGGCACAAACCTCCTTGTTTTTCCATTTTGTCCTTAAGTTACTTGTTGAAACAACTGGCCCGTGGTCCCCAGGACTGTCGCAGCTTTGGCTGCTGAGGCCTCTCCAGAGCCAGCAGCCTCAGTGAGGCCGCCCTCCCCTTGGGCTCTGGGGCAGTTCAGTGACGGTGGAGGGAAGAGACCCTGTGCCAGGAGTTCCAGCTCTGAGGAAACGCGGGCTCCATTCTTACCTTTTCTTCTTTATGACTTCCTTCTTTTATCCTAGAATAATCCATGAGGCTAAATTATAAGAGGGAGAGCCATACACTCAGGATGAAGGAGGAGAAATCCAGGAGTCTGAGCCCTTGATTTTTTCCTAGATCAGCCACAGAAGCCTGATCTTTTTTACATGAGAAAAATAAACCCCAGCATTTATAGTTGGGCTTCTGTTATATGCATCTGAATGCAACCTTTCCTGACAAACTGTCTAATGGCACAGAGACCATGGACAGGCTGCTACAGTCACACCCTGGCTCTACAATTTAGCCAAATAACCTTTGACAAGTTATTAGCTCCTCCAAGCCTCCGTTTCCTCATCTGTAAAATAAGGCAGTAACAATAACTAGTTCAAAATGTTGGTGTTTAAGAACTGAATAAGATGATGTAAGCCAAGATTTTAGCACACTGTCTGGCAAATAATAAATACTTAACAAGTTAGCTAGTATTAGTATTACTATTATTAAAAATATGCTTGTTGAAAGAGTAAACAAATAAGCAACATTTCCCCTCAGACTGTCTAATAAAGTTGGGAAAGAAATTAAACAAATACATGACTATACACATTCCAAAATCAACAGATGATTAAATGAGTGTTAAGATTTTTCCCAGCACTGTTTAAATACACTTTTTATTTTAGAACAGTTTTAGGTTTTTACAGAAAAAAAATTGCAAAGGCAGTAGAGAGATTTCCTATAAACCCCAAACCCAGTTTCTCCTATTATTAACTTTTTACATTAGTGTGATCTATTTGTCACAATTAATTAACCAATATTGATATATTATTATTAAAGTCCATAGTTTATTCAGATTTCCTTAGTTTTTACCTAATGTCATTTTCTGTTCCAGGATCCCATCTAGGATAACACTTATGTTTTTGTCTTTATGTCTCCTTAGGCTCCTCTTGCTGTGACAGTTTTTCAGACTTTCCTTATTTTTGATGACCTTGGCAGTTTTGAGGAATACTAGTCAGGTATTTGTAAAATGTCCCTCAACTGGGATTTTTCTGATGTACTTCCCATGATTATACAGGGGTAACATGCTTTTCAGAAGAGAAACACTGAGGTAACATGCCATTTTCCTCGTATCATATCAATGGAACATACCATCAACATGACATCACTGTGGCTGTTGACCTTGATCACCTGTCCATGGTGGTATCTATGAACTTCCTCCACTGCAAAGCTACTCTTTCTCCCTCCCTTTCTATTCTATGCTCTTTGGAAGGAATTCACTAAATGCAGCCACACTTGAGTAGGGTTATGTCCCACCTCCATGAATTGCCCCCAAAAGTGAGAAACCTGAATTTATTGTGCTCGTGAAAAATGTCATACAATGAATATAATCACTAAAGTTCCATTCCCTTCATCAAGACTATGGGAGAGGAGTTTCCCTGGTGGTGCA
Organism: Lipotes vexillifer; assembly: GCF_000442215.2. Lineage (NCBI taxonomy): Eukaryota > Metazoa > Chordata > Mammalia > Artiodactyla > Lipotidae > Lipotes > Lipotes vexillifer. The sequence continues at coordinate 1,285,743 of NW_006795399.1, forward strand.
GTGGTTGAGAGTCTGCCTGCCGATGCAGGGGGCACGGGTTCGTGTCCCGGTCCGGAAGGATCCCACGTGCCGCGGAGTGGCTAGGCCCGTGAGCCATGGCCGCTGAGCCTGCGCGTCCAGAGCCTGTGCTCCACAACGGGAGAGGCCACAGCAGTGAGAGGTCCGCGTACCACCCAAAAAAAAAAAAAAAAAAAAAACTATGGGAGAAAAGTGAACAACCAAGAAAGGAAAAAGTGGATCATCAGTAAGTGTTGTTCACTGACTAACCAAATGACCAAGGATCCAAAATGAGATAACTGGAAGTTACTGGTTGGTTCAACAAAGAACTCAGAACAAATAATGAGCTGGAATATTTTTTTCTTTCTTTTTTTTAGTCTCCCAAAGATGACCTCATCAAAGTCAGAAACAGTCACTGTATTTGAATCCTTTGCATCATATCACCAAATGATTTCTAGGGCAGCAAAGCCTGTGAGGACTTTGATCTCTGCCACTGTTCACACATATTCAAATCCAAGGTCCCCCTCTTTTTGGTTCAGTATTTCAACTCTAATAAAATAGCAGCACCTACCTCCTGGGAAAGCTGTGAGGACTGAATACGTGAACACTTGGAAAGCTCTTAGCATACTTCCCAGGACCCCGTAATTACTATAAAACATTCAGTTTTCACCATTTCTGCACATAATTACAATATTTTTGGATTTTTTATCACAAAAATTAAAATTCAAAATGTCCAGGAGGGGATAATATCTTAACTGCATGCAGTTTTTGAAAAGCAGTTAATTAGAAGTGAAAATATCTTTTGAAGAATGACAAATATCTTAAAAGAAAGTAGTCTGTTGTTTTTCCTGTGGGAACAGCTTATTTTGACTTTGAGTATAGCTGGCATAATTTGCATCTGAACTCCTTCTTTTCTAATTAGTTTTCCTCTTGAGATATTTCATCCCTTCCTTACTGCAGAACTTTCCTAATGGATCACCATTGATTAAGATCTTTATATATGACAGAGTGGTATATTCACTGGTACACTCTCTATTCAGTTCAAAGTGTCACTTTTCCCATTTTGTACCTAAAGTATTCCAAATTCGATTGCCTGAGAGCTACCCCCAAATAGTAGATAACGGTGTGGGTAGAGACTTTTGCCATTTAGGAACACTATAAAACTAGGGCAAGCTAAAGGTTTCTTTCTTCTAAAGGCAACATTCTCATGGAGTCAGACTGGGGTTTAAATATTTATCAATCTCTCCCACTTAGAATTTCAAATTTGGGTTCAGCCTCATCGCAAGTCATAAAGAGTTGTAACTCTCTGGGCTAAGGTTCAGATACTGAGGTATCTTAAGGAATTCTACCACCAGATGCTAAAAAAAACCCCAAAAAACATAGGTCACTGTTTCTGACTGAGCACTAGTTGGAAGGCCTAGAGGGAAAATTTGACAGGAATGAATGTCTTTTCCAAGGATCCTGTAGCCAGCTAGAGATATAGCTGACTCATCAGTGGTATCAGAACACAGGCATCCCAATATTAAAGGCCTCCTCCTAAGCCCTGTGTACCGAAGGCCTTTTATGGACATGGACTGGGCCAAAGAAGAGTATTTAATGCTTCATGTCTAGGTTATAATCATTTCAGTGACTTCAATAAAGAGGGAAACTAAAGAAAAAAGGGTATCAATAGGTCACCTCTTTCTATTTGCAATCTTTTCAATTTGACTCTCAGCTACCTGCCAGGTGACACGAAGATTTACTAATATTATAGACGCCCCAAAACGTGTGAGAAGGAAACTAACTACAAAGCATGCCTGACCTCCTGTGCACTGACCTCCACACACGGCACGTTTTTCTGTACCCAGAGCAGAGCTTTAAGGCCTCCCCCCAGCAACTAAATCTAGGATTTGGAGACTCTAAGCCTAACTTCATTTGAAAACAATCTATAAAAGAATTTATTAGCTCATTTTTTAGGTTAAAAGTGGGTCAATCTTATAAGTATTGTCATGGACACAATTAAAGGCAAATAAAAATGTAAAATGTAAGGAGAAATTAATATTGATGTGTAGGAAGTTTCAGCATTCCTTATTCTTAGGTTATGGGCAAGAATTTTTTTAGGTTATGCCTCATAGAAAAAGCTTTTCTCTTCCCAACACAAAGCCCACATTTGTAAACTCTTTCTGTCATTGAGACACAATTGACATCTAGACACAGGCACACCACATCCAAACACATACCCATGTATATGCACATACATGCACACACACACACACACACACACACACACACACACCTGCAGTTCACAAGATTTATCATACCTCATTTCTGCATAAAAACTTGAGCTAGTTTCCAGAATATATTAGAAACATGAAAACATGCTTTAAAAATAAACTTAATGAAGACTCCATGGAAAATCTGAACTTTGAACAAATGCAGTGAGAGGTCCTGAGAATCGTCTACAATATTTATTAAAACCTTTTGCCCAGGGAAACAACCGCTGCATGCAGACCTGTGGGAGCATGAATGATAGGGAAGACATGAATGATAGGGAAGCATGCATGATAGGGAAGACATGAATGATAGGGAAGCATGCATGATAGGGAAGACATGAATGATAGGGAAGCATGAATGATAGGGAAGCATGAATGATAGGGAAGCATGGGAGCTTCCCTATCATTGTGGGAGCATGAATGATAGGGAAGACAGAAAAGCAGACAAGGAAACACCAGCCACACTGGTGGTGAAAAAAGAGAATACAGACCAAAGCAGGGATATTTTTTTCCTTTGGTTAGTCCTGCTTAATGGTCTCACCAATTCCTTTTTGAGAAGTTATTAGGAGTTACAACACGATCTACACTGAATATATTTTATAAGTTATTGCACGGTTTTTATACGATAAAGAATAAATAAAGTCCTATTGAAGATAGATACAGAGGTCCGGCAACTCCAATCAATCATTTCCATCAAGATTCTAGTGGTTGAAAAAGATATGCTGCTATTAGGGTATATAGTATGTTAAGATTACTTATATATCAGAATAAACAAGATGTTACTAACCCATCTTCCTCATCACAAAGATAATTGGGCATAATTGAGTACTTTTATAAAAATGGCAGCAACCTTTAGTGTTGTGTGTTTATTTCCTATAGATTATAGAAGGCCAAGTGAGAAAACAGAATAGAATTTGCATGATCAGTTTTGCTACTAGGAGATCTATCTGGCTTTTACAGCCCTTCATGTGTATAGGAGAATGGTGATAGAGAAAAGACAGACACAGTTTTCACTTGTCAAGTTGACTCCCTTAAACCCAGGTGAGTTTCTCCACCCCAGGCAGAGCAGACAGGAGGGGGCATTGCAGCCCTGTAGAATACACCATGGATTTTTGTGTTTTTTTTTTTAATTTAGATGCACTGAGCTATCACCAATTGCAAATTTGAGAGGGTCTGTGGTTTAACTCCAGCCATAACAAAAATATGAAACTCCATATGCTACAGAATGAATTTAGTGAAAGCAGAAGTGATTCAAGAGCTATAGCCAAGACACCTTTTCTTAAAGGATTTAAGACCACAGCCAACAGACCTTTGGTGACTTAAATTTGATTTGGAGGTATACAAACTCCATCCTTTCTGCGTATTTGGTACCAGTGTTCACTCCTCCTCTGAAAGGTGAAGGCACAGTTTCTGCCTCGGCCAATTTGAAACCATAATGATTTCATTTCATTCTTCTTGGATATTATTCATTGGGGTGAGAGTCGCAGGCGAGGAGAACAAGAGTAAAATATCCTGAGACAGGCGGTTTCAATGATGTGGTTCCAGCAACGAACATTCCAGAGATCTCACGGCAAGTCCTATTATTGGGATACATCCTGCCCAATACAAAGTCTGGAAAGTCAATATACGCACCGAAACTATTGGCTGGGGAACTCAACCGAAGTTTCCTCCATCTCTCTGACCTTCGGTTGAGCAGTTTAATCAAACGTATCAGAACAGACAGCTGCAGTTCCCTTTTCATTCTGAAAATAATGAGCCCAAGGGTCTGTGAGTTTCTCCAACAGACACCTCCTTCCTTGACGGACGTGCCCATCCAGCTGCTTTTTAACAATTTGAAATTGATTGGACCCGCAGCCTTTGAGGCTTAACATTATGAGAGGTGCACAACTTGCAAGCTCATGGTATTTCATTTCAGTGTTTTGCACTGCTCTTCATCTAACCATCCAGGAAATGTAAACAGGACACTGCTTCACACTCCTGAGAGCTGGTAATGTTCACCTATTTGCATGACACTCGCTGAATAGCCTAATTAATTACCTGTGGGTGGCAGATTACATGCGGTCACATTAGTCGTTAAGTACGCATTGCCTGTGTTGACATATACTCTGAAAATGTGATTTTTTTGGAGGTGGAGGTTAAGGTGGCTATCTTGCTCTTCAACACTTGGATGTTTTGTATTTATGTTTTATTTGACTGATAAAATTTCAAACTTTCTAATAGCAAAAGTAAACATAAAACGTGGCACCTGAAGAACAATTTAAATCAGAGTCATGTGCTAATTGTCACAAATTTCTGAAAGGCAAATGGTATCATTAGGTTAGAATTTTTCAAAGACAGTTTCAGGATCCATGTTCATCATTCAGACTTCTGAAATCTTCAGTGGTTCTGGCATGGCTACCTGCCAAGGGATATTCTTTGTTCATTATCAGTTCTTTAGACAAGGTTTCCTAAGGGCTGCCTATGATCTGAGAATACTTATTATGGGGTTTCAGTTCACGAAGTGTCATTATAATGCCCAGTTTCTCTTACTACCTTATATTTATTTCTAATTCCATCTCAAAGATTAACTGGTTAAATGTTTTTACACTCACCTCCCACCCCCCACAAATAGATTCTTTAGTATTAGATTTCATAGGCAGGGAACCCATTAAACCTTTGGGGCACAAATGCACAAAGAAACAAGCAAAAGACCATCAAACCTTCCCCCAGCCCCAGATCCCTGCTAATAATTTTATAATAAGGGCATATGTGCTTCAGACGACAGGAGCCTCGTGGAAGAAAAGCCTTCGTAGATAGAATGCTGCCCTGATTCTGATAATTAGGCAAAGAGAGAGACCACAGCTATACTAGCATAAATGACTCTGATGAGAATTATGAAAAACCTTTTTTTAAAAAAAATCTTCCAACTGCACATGCATTTCTGAATTTTTAGAAAGGTTAGAGCTATATGAGATTTGGAATCAAAACCTGATGTGACCTACATAAAAGAAAGGCTGATTCCCTAATTAAACCAAGCTGTGGCTGCAGGCTTTGCAAAGAGCTGCCAAAAAATCATCCAATCAATCTTTCGACTATCCTCCAGGAATGTGGCACGGAGGGTGGAGAGGCAAAAGACGGCTGCGAGGATGCGGAGGCTGGGGAATGTTCTTCTTATACACGCTCCATGCTAAGGTCCTGCTTTCCCAGCACAGAAGCCAGAGGATGGAAAGGATCACGTGGAGGTGGATGCTGGGAAGCAAGGGGACCGGCAGGGGTTGAGGAGAAAAACAGACTAAATGTTTTAACAGCTGCCCTTTTTTTCTTCACCTATTTTGCCCAAGGATCTGATTTCCTTCTGAAGGGGTGGGCTTTCTAGGGGCCCAGGGCTTTGCTCAGCAGGGGCTGTTTACTCTGAGAAACTGAGTCCCTCTGTAAGTGCTTGCTTTCAAGGAGAGGGGAGGGGTGGTGAGAAGAAAATGGAATATTTTACAGAGTTCATATGGAAGCAAAACCAGTCAGAGAAAATTCAGTTCATCCGAATTTAAGTAGACACTGGCTACAAATGAATAAAAAAAAAAAAATCTCACATTCTTCCTCTTGCATTTTTGACAGGAAAATCGTTCTTTAGGAAAGATGGAATGTCATTCTCATGTAACTTCCTCTTTCATTTCAGTTCCTCGATGATGCAGAAGACATGTTAATTGAGAAGGATTAGAAAAATAATTCAGCAGCTAAAATTGGAGGCAAATAACCTGCAGAGAAGCAATAAAACAAATGGCAAAGGTGTTTCCTGGGAGCCAAACATTCAGGGCTGCCAATATCAGATAAAGGGCAAATTCTATGTGAAAAGAGCAGTTATTTATGTTCTTTGCAGAACCTTCTTTAATCTAGCATTTTGGTCTCGCAATAGAGTATTTCACCACACAAAACATTTCATGAGAGATGTTGTCTCTCTCTGACTTACTGCCCAGCGATCATTCCATTGAAACACGGACGGGCCTCAGTAACACATATGTTGGTTTGTTCCGCGAGACCCATAAATTCTCCTTTCGAGGAAGTGAAGCCACCAAATGTAAATCTTAATTGCAGCCAAGTCTCAATTATTCAAGCAAATGCTGGAAGGCCAGACGAAAGTTACTCCAAACTGCACATACTTGTCAGACTTTATTTCAGCTTGTATTCACGACCTGCATTTCTGCACCACCCCAGCTCACCCCCTCCAGGCCCAGGCCAGGCTGCTGCATTTCTGTTTCATGTTCACACTTTGTCTTTTCTCCATTGACCTCTCACACTTTCCTCTTGAGCTTCTAAGCTTCCGTCCTGTCTGAGTCTTCCCTCTCTAGGCTCACTTTGGCAAAGAAGGTGTCTCTTCATCGTCATTCTCCCACTACCAGCTCTAAAACATCGCAGCGTCCCTTATATTCCGCACCACACACACTTAGGCTTGATTTCTTTCTCTCTTGAATTGTCCTGTATTTGGTTTCCTGCATCCTATTTCCTCCAGAGATTGCAAACACCTTATTGAAAAGAACAGTAGCTTACATTTTTCTCTGAAAAGCTGAAAAATCCTTTAGCATGGTGCTGAATTTTCCAGTTTCCCAAAACTATCCCAGTTTCAACATTGAAAGTCCCATGTCCCAGGAAACCTCTCATTCCCCTGGCAAACTGGGCTGGCTGGTCACCCTATCAGATAATACAGAGAAAATCTGTGATTGACTGTAGAAACGCTGAATAATTATAGTTTTCATTAAATGGAGAAACCAAAGGTGGTCATCAAATGAATTAAAATATGGCAGAGAAACATACTAGTCAGTACACATTTGCATAGATCTATTACACATGAAACATATATAAACAAGAAAAAGAAAGAGAGTTGATTAATACAAGCTATAGAGGCAGATGGAATATCGGTTTATGTGAAGCTCAGAATTCAGTCCTCTTCTCTATTTATTCTATTTCTCTAGTTGCCAGTAGGAACGGTGGAGAGGAAGGGAATATTGTCCTGCAGGCTTCCATAGGCCAGAATAAACATGCCTGAAGTTTCAGCAACCAGCCGAAAATCAGCCATACTCTTGAGTCCTGGGCACTTTAGCCTGCATCTCATCACGTGCCTTTTGTCTTTTCTTCTGCTGCCTTAATCTTAGTGTTTCTGAATGTTGTACTGCTGCCGTGAGCTTGCTGGGTATAATTTAGTCCCCAGGGTCTGTTCAGAGCTTTTATGAAAGCTCCCAAGATACGAGAATTTTTATTCATGGTATTACTCTGGGAAGTTACTTACACTTGGTGGACTTGATTAATTTTTCTAGTTATGTGATCGATACTAATAGGATAATCATCTTATATACATCAGTGTTTTATAGTTTTAGCAATACAATGAATTTTTTAAATAATACATTCATTAAATGTTTTGAACATTTCCTTTTCAAGAAAGCCTGCTAGGCTCTCAGAAAAGAGTGGTGATGGACAAGTGTAGATGAAGATAAGAAAGACCCTTCCCCTGCCCTTGAGGGCCTCATAATCAGTTGGAGGAGGGGGATGCAAACACCGACGTGGGATGGAACCCAAGGCAGGCTGGAAAGATCACTGAGAAGGTAGGACAAGGGCAATGAGTAGGAGGTTGGAGGATAATTTTGATGGACAATCTTGGGGAAAAATAAAGGAAGAGCTGGCTAGACACTAAGAAAAAGGTATTTATGGCCACATGAATATATAGATGAATAAAGCCATAGAAGCTAGGGAGTGGCAGACATATGCGAGTGATAGTACAGAAGGAAAAGAGACCAGGGCACGTGGAAGGCAGAGGGATGGTGCTGTGAGAGATGGAATTGGAAAGGTAGGTCAGGTCTAGAATCAGAGCATCAGAGAACGTGACTAATCTTAGCTGAGCTTCCACTGGGAGCCAGATATTGTACTAGGTAATGTGCAGAAGTTATTTCATTTAATGCTTATTAGACCCTAAGGTAGTTATTTTTATCCTCATTTTACAGATGATAAAACAGGCTTAGAGAAGAAAATAATATATACACATCCACACAGCTAAAAGCCAAAAAGCCACAAAGCCAGGTCAAACCCCAGATCTGTCTGCCTCCATATTCAAGCAAACTGAGCTCTTTGCATCTGCCCCCACATGACTGGGACTTTATTAGAGATTCAGGGAGTTATTAAAGGTTTGTGAAAGGACCAAGAGAGTTATCTGGACTCACTGTATGGGATGCATGGGCAAGTGCAGAGACCAAAGGTAAAGGTAATAAAGATTAGAACAAAGCTAGTAACCGAAAAGTGTAAAACACTGGAGAGCTGGTTCAGGGGTAGAGCCTACATAGCTAAACCACTGGGTTTACTGGGCACAAGTCATGAATGATTCCAGAAAGCAGCCTGTGAGAACGTTGGTGTCATCTGTCACAGACATAGTGTATCTGACTTGCTAGAATATGGAAAAAAGGGTCTTAACCGTTCTCCTTGAAACATCTGTAGATTTTTTAAGTACACAAATCATTGTTAGGAAAATCATTTTGCTTCTGTTTAACAGTAGAGCATTGCCTTTCAATTTAACAGTGACATGAACATTTATTGTGTATAAGACTGTTCATAAATCAAGTGAGTCTCATCCACACTGAACTTTGTGTCCTTGTATTTTTACGTTTTAATGATGAGTTAATCCAGTCTGCAACTCTATAGCTAATGAACTGCCTGGTTTTCATAAAGGAGGGTAGATTCTGTGGCAAAGAATTCAAGAGGCAGTTATTATTCAAAGACCAAAAACATGGTACAGCTTCTTATGTATTTTGAAGGGAGTACTGAGAAAAATTGATTTTTGATCTTGCCAAAGAGAGATGAAGAGAAGTCCACAATAGAATAATACAAATACTTTAACATTTTCAGCATATTGGAAGGATACAACTAAAAGAATAGTAAAACAAACACTAAAATGAATAAACTAAATCTAAATGTTGAAGGAAGCATCTTAACATTGAGAATGTTTTACCCTTTAGCAGAAATATGTCTGGATATTTCTAGACATATTTATATGTCTAGAATATAAATATGGATATATTTATATTCTAGACATATAAATATGTCTAGAAATATCCAATGGTTAAAAGGATAGTTTTAACCATTGCAGCACTGGGATTCAAAATTAGATTGGATAAAGGAGGAAAAATAATCATAGTACAATGTTCTATCTGACAAAGAGCAGATGGCTGCAGCGGTCTCCGGCGGGTGCCTGCTCTTCTCTATGACTAAGCAAAGTTTGCATACAGACATGATGGCCTTTTCCAAGCCTAATAATGATGGTAATAGTGATAATAACCCTAATTTATTAAACACCAATTTTATGCTAGGCACTGTACTAGCTACAGTACATACATTTTCTCACTTTATCTTTATGGGTTTTTTGGGGTTTTTTTTGCGGTACACGGGCCTCTCACCGTTGTGGCCTCTCCTGTTGCAGAGCACAGGCTCTGGACGCGCAGGCTCAGCGGCCATGGCTCACGGGCCCAGCTGCTCCGCGGCATGTGGGATCTTCCCGGACCGGGGATCGAACCCGTGTCCCCTGCATCGGCAGGCAGACTCTCAACCACTGCGTCACCAGGGAAGCCCTCACTTTATCTTTAAAACAATCCTCTGATAAAGGCACACTGCTTCCATTTTACAAGCTAAGCACGTGAGCTTATGAAGCTTCAAAAACTTTCCCAATGTCACACAGCACAAAAATTGGCATATCTGGAGTTCCAACACAGACCTAGCAGACTCTAAAACCTACAGTCCTTGTTCGAATCTAGGAACTCTCAGTCCTAGCTCCATGTTAGAAACATCTGGGGAGCTTTTACAAAAATTTCAGTGCCCAAGGCTCCCTCCTAGAGATTCTGATTTAATTGGTTTGGGGTGGGACCAAGTGCAAGTGTTTTTTGGGTTTTTTTTTTTTTTTAAATTTCCCTGGGTAATTATAATGGGCAGTCCACGTGGCAGTAACAGTAGTGTAACTGTGTACTACCACCCAAAGCATTATGAATCTCCGGGAACAGAATCTGAAGAAACAATATAACCTTATGTTCACTCCTTTCATCCACCCCTACCCCCCAACCACACACGTCATTTTCAGATCGCTGTTCTCAACAGAAAAGTTTTAACTATTAGGTTTAGATGGAGTAGACTGAAAGGTCACAGATAATGTTCAAGCTAAGTCTTGGTCTCCAAAGAGAGGACCAGGGTACTAGGAATCCATACTTCACTGATGAAGCTTCTTGAGTATTTTTCAACACAGAATCCTAGGCAAACTTTCTTCTGTGTAGGAAAAGCAGTTAGCAGCTACATACCATTTTTTTAAATCTCACCCCAGAAAATGTGCCTTATGTATGTCTGAACCACCTCTCACGCTTATGCTACAAGAGATGCAAAACCATGAACCAAAGCCTGAGGAGTCAAGGACACAGCAATGGGGTGTGGGGTGACAAGTAGCTGGGACAAGGCCAGGACCCTAGGTTCTAGGAAGACCTGACCGTACGTTTTGTTGCCAGCCTTGTGGTGCACTTTTCTCCTGTTCTAGACAGAGAGTAACCATTATGGATAAGTCCGTTTTAGTGTTTGTTTTTTATAAAGGCAAATTAAATAAAGCTATTCTTCCCTAGTGTTGGAGGCACTTATAGTCTTTACTTACCTTGTCTTTTTCTTCAGCCCTCTAATCTTTTCTCAGTCCCCTTTAAACCCAGACCACAAATACACGCTGTTCAAACCTGTGCATTTCTAACATAGAAGACAGGCCCAGGCAGTTGAAATTGAGAGACAGAGCTATGAGAGGTTTCTCAATGCTTCACAACGAGTCTGGTTCTTTCTTCTACATACGTGCTTCCCCGCCCATCAGGTGTGTGAGGGGACACTCCGGAGTGATGACCTCTCTCACAGACTTCTGACAGGCATACAGGTGGTCAAGAAAGTGAGGCATCACAGGAACTCCATGAAAGTATGAAAGTACGACTTTGTCTCACGACAGATACAACTGGAATTCTAGGGAGCACGACCAATCCCATCTCTCCTCACTGGGAACTTCCTTTACCCAGAAGAGGGCCCAATATTTTATTCAGGTGCACTCAGACTTTATGTGGAAATGCCCAGGAGAACAGCATGAACCAGAACATGAAGTTTGGAGATAGAGTCCTGTCCTGGGACCCAGGTTTTATAATTTATCTGCTATATGGCCTTGAGAAATTTATTTAAATTCTCAAAGCCTCATTTTCCTCATCAGTAAAACAGAAATGGAAGCATAACACACATTAATGATTTAATGCTTGAATGGGCTGATATGAAGATTCAAAAAGATATGCCTATAAAACCCTTAGCATATTCCCTGTTCGTCTGTATGAAATACATTTATTGAAAGCCAGGCATGACTGTAGGTGCTTCGGACTCAGCAGTGGGTGAAACAGACAAAAGCCCCTTCCCCTCTGATGCTTACACTCTAGTAAAGGGAGACAGCAATAAACAAAACAAAGAGATACAAGGTACTGAATGTTAACAGACTCACAGACTTCGAAAATTTTTGGTTACCAAAGGGGAAAGGTGGGGGGAAGGGATAAATTAGGAATTTGGGATTAACATATACACAACTATTATATATAAAATAGATAAGCAACAAGGACCTACTGTATAGCACGGGGAACTCTACTCAATATTCTGTAATGACCTATATGGGAAAAGAATCTGAAAAAGAATGGATATATGTATAGGTATAACTGAATCACTTTGCTGCACACCTGAAACTAACACAACATTGTAAATCAACTATACTCCAATATAAAATAAAAATTAAATTAAAAAAGGGTACTGAATGTTATGTAGAGAGTAAAATATATCCTATGTCTAATATATAGAAAACTTTCAGCAACTGTTATTGATAAAAATATATATATAATATCTCATTATATCAACACACTTGTTAGGTAAATACGTATTATTCACAGAACCCCATACATTATAGAAGCTTGAGTAACAAACAAGTTAAGCTATAGGCAGAAAGGAATGTTGCATCTTCTGAACTTTTAGAGAAATGATTGAGCCCCAAATCTGAAGTTCATAATGTGGACTCAGCTCTTCAATTGACGTCACAAAAAGGAACCACATGTGCAGTTGCACTGAAGCTATTCCCCAAAGCTTATATAACTCTTTGGAGTGAGGCCATTGGGAAGCACTCCCTTGCTCTAAGAGAATCCATCACTATTTCTGCTTGAGCTACAGACAGATGTGAGCAGCTAATACTGTATGTGTTGTGCTCAGTGGAGTTCCTTACCCACAGACCTCTCACATTTCTAAGGCTTTTAAAGCTTTATCTCATCAGCGAGTGCTACCTTGTCTCCGTCACTTCCACAAATGGATGGCCATTGCACCAAACACTGCCCTAATCTTTTGCATGACTCTGAAAAGTCCTTTTGGTAAGCTAAGAATAAACAATATATTTTCCACTTAAAAATCAAATGTCATTGTTTTCATAAGCACGGTTGTATGAATGTAACTGATTCCCTGTAGAGTCAGAACAATGTTTATGATATGAAACAACCCCCAAAAAGCCATGGTTCAAGGCATCATGAAAACATAAGCTTGTCATATACAAACAAGCTGGGAACTTTTCTTTCTCAGAAAGCCTCTACAGGAAACACTAAATCTGCTGCTAGGTTTCAGCAGCTACATCTGGCAGGCTGCAGCATGCACTGCCTTGCTTGTTGCTGGCAGTATCGCTCACTTTCTGGCTGGCAGAGCCCTAAGGAGGATGCTAGCAGCCAAGCAGCTTTGAGCTATGAAACTATGAGTTCATGTTAAACATAGAATTTACATGAAATGAACCGAGTCACAGTAAATGGAAAGGATTTATCACTTGGGAAGGAACTGCACATCTTAGTCTTATTTTTTTCCAATATTAGCTCCCTAAAATGTTTATAACTTGATTCTTTTCCTATGTACCATATACCTACTCCCTCTCTCTCATTTCCCCAATTCTACACTATCTCAGCTGAATTCTTCACTCCTTTTGTTGGGCAGGCAATATCTCTGTATTTTTATCAATAAAACTAATTAGATCTGGAAGGAGTAGCATAGCATGGTGATTAAAGGTGAGCATTTAAAGCAGGAAAGATTTGCACTACTTACTAGGTGTGAGACTTTGGGCAAGATAATTAAACTCTCTAGATCTCATTTTCTTCATCTATAAAATGGGGATGATGGTATATTTTTGTCTCATATCTCTGTTGAGAAGAGTATGAGGTAATGCACAAAGTATTTAGCATACTTCCCGGCACACGGGACTGATTTAAGAGAGTTTGTTTTCTTTTTAAAGGATTCAACTGTGGATGACTGCAGAGGGGGTTTCTCCATATGGTTCTAAGTATATGAATACATTTGGACATAAGAAGCAGTAGGTATATAAGCATACATACTTATCAAACTGAAAGCAGTTGTTTAACATCTTTGTGAGTTGCTCACACATTACATCTGAATATCTCTTCATCTTTGTGAATATGAGATTGTGTCCTGGGTTTGGGTGTGTGAGGATAATTGGATCTAATATAAAATGGAGGTAATCCCAAATGAGAGAGCCATTCGGTTCTTTCCTTCCAAGAGCCCCTTTGAATTTTCTGTCCTTATATTATGGTACAGACACAATAGGTGGTAATTCTCTTTACATCCTACTTATCCCTCAACAATTCCATCCTTTGTTTTGCTTGTTAATTTCAGGAAGGATTCATCTTTGCGCTCACAAACCACTCTTTTGTTTGCATCCATCTACTAGTTAGAGCAGCTGGCTTTCCAAACAAGATCCAGGAGAAGTCAGCTGGTTCAGGAACAATCTGTAAGCCAATGGAAGACTGGTTTTAATTATTTTAGGTTGTTATCAAAGTAGTCAATTGCCAGGAACCTATAAAAGTCATTTGAAACACATGCTCTTGAACTCAGGTATACCTATTTTTATCCCTGGATTGCAGGTTGAACAATTCCATTTATTTAAAAAAAATATTTATTTAGTATCTGCTTTGTTCAGAAAACATATTCCTTTAGGACTGCAAGGATATAATGAAATTTATGGTTATAGAATGTTATGACTAGAAGGGAGATCATCCCTTTAAATCTTGAATAGAAACTATCTTTCTGGTAATGTCAGAGAGCCAACTCAAACTAATATAAGGGGGAAAACAGTATTTTATTGAATCACAAAACTGAAAAGTATAGAAGTGGACTGACTTCAGATACAGCTGAATCCAGGTACCAAAATAATTATCATAATGCTCATTCTTACCATTTTTTCTCTCTGTCTCTCTCTCTCTCTCTCTCTAGCCAAACCCCAATTTCACAGCTCTTCTTTCTTTGTGTTGCATTCAGTCTTAATCAGATTCTCTCTTCCTGGTGGGAGGGATGGTCCCTGGCAGCTTTATGCCTTCATGATTATTTCAGTTTATATATTTTGGAAATTAAAAAGGGCTCACTTTCCCCTGGTTCCATGCAGTTTACACACACACACACACACACATCCTGGAAAACTCTCCCCCCACCCTGCAAATTGGAAGGACTTGAGTTGATTAGCTTACTGAATGATAAACCTTGTTTAGTAAGAAGGAGAAAATTAACATATGTTACTTTTTGGGTCATGTTGCAAGTTTTTCCCCAAACAATTCACTTTTAATGTCATTTCCATCTCTAGGAAAATATCTTTCCTTATTTTTTTCATACTTTGCATTTGGTTTTGCTCTTCCCATGGAAGAGTCTGGACCATCATTAAAAGTATCTGCAATACCTATTCATAATGTTTTTATCATGAGTAAGAAGGAGTAAGGTTTTACCATATGTTGGAGTACAGAAAAAGTTGACAGCTTTCAATGTATTCTCCCAGAGAGTCAGGTTGCTAGGTCTCGTGACTTTGTACGAAAGAGAAAATGGATGTTGTCATCGTTCTTCATAAGGGTGACATGGAAATAAACGAGGTTTTTGGCTAAAGGATATATTTTAACCAACAGGTTGAATTCCAGAACACTATTATAAGCAATGAAGACACACTATGGCCACAGAAGGAGAATTTTTCTATCACCAAAGTGTGTGTTTAGAGGTGGGAAATAATCAAAGGATGAGACTTGCAGGGGTATCCAACTTAAATTTTAAAATTAATGAGTTTAGCACCTGTTTTCATAGGCTAACGACACAGGTATAGATATGAAAATGTGATGCATCAATGCACTCAGTTCCTTTCAATTTGTTACATTTCATTAAATATTTAATCCAGAACAATTCCAGGTCATTTTGCAAATGAGAAAAACTGAAACTCACAGAGATTACATGATTCACTTCAGATCACACAACAGGTAAGTGGCAGAGCCTAAACAAAGACCCAGGTTCTCTGACCCCCGCAACCTCAAGCTGCTGTCCAATTTTATCAGTAAACATTCAGTTTTTACATCAAGTACTTACATGTTTCCCATATTTAACATTAATACAAAGTCTGAGAGAAAAATCTAAATAACTGCTACTCAAAGTTGCCCGTCTTTGAGCTGTTTATTACCAGCACTCCAGGAATAATCAAGAAAGTCTTTTTACATTAAAAAAAATAAAAATCAGGGCTTCCCTGGTGGCGCAGTGGTTGAGAGTCCGCCTGCCGATGCAGGGGACACGGGTTCGTGCCCCGGTCCGGGAAGATCCCACATGCCGCGGAGCGGCTGGGCCCATGAGCCATGGCCGCTGAGCCTGTGCATCCGGAGCCTGTGATCCGCAGTGGGAGAGGCCACAACAGTGAGAGGCCCGCGTACGGCAAAAACAACAACAACAACAAAATCAGGTGAACTAAACAGTGTGCTTAGCAACTTGGTTGATAGACATTCTGGCCCCAACTCCTTACCTCATCCCAAGTTAGTAACAAACAGTTCTAGGACCCACATGAGTCCTTGGTCCCCATGTTCAATGACACTGATGTAAATTCTTATAAAGTTGACCTGGAAATCTGAGTGCACTAAAGATCTTGCAGTATCTAGATGACAAGGAGAAAAATACCCCAATAATCACTATAAATCGTGACTCCAGAAGGTGTAGTGGCAAGAAGTGACATTCGCCTGATTTTTCCTTTTGGGTTGAGGAAACACACATATTCCAGGAATGAGGTTAAAGCTGCCTCTACCTGGCAACTTGTTTCTCTTCACACGTGAAGACTCCACTCCCCACCAACTCCCTCAGCCCTTGCCACTGCTACACACTTTTCACAAGGTTGTGTGCCCATGGCCAGGCGCATGCCATCAGGAGAAAGGGAATGACACAGCCAGGTGTCACCTACAGTTTTAAGGTTAGCTTCAAAAAGGAAGTAGAAGAGAAGGCTTTATGCCAAATGAAAGATTCTGCTTGAAGATTTTATTCTCTCTAGTCTTGGAGGAAAATTCCTGAAAAATAAATAAAGTACCAAGGTCACTCTCCTTTATAAACTGCCATTGAGCAGAGTAGGTAAAGCACAGGAGGCAAAGATATATAAGGAAAGGAATACTTAGAGCTGATTACAAACAGATTTTATCCTTTGACTACCTATGCCAGAACTTTCTATCAATTCATTTCAAAAACAAAACAAAATTTGTACAATTTAGACACCTGGTTGAATTCTTCCCTTGGAGGGGTCTATAAGAACACAGCTTTATGTATATTCTTCAGTCATACATGCCTGAGCTAAAAACCTTTGGGGATTCTATGAAAACTGTGTTTGGATCCATTTAAACTATGGCATATTTTTTAGGGAGTGTTTCAGGAATTCCTAAAAAGTACATTTGATAGAATGTAACATCAAATATGTCTTCCTCCAAATAACACAAAAACTTTCATTCAAGTATTGCCCAGTTGCTATTCTGTATATTTCCAAGACAAATTCTGAAGATTAAATTTTACCTCATTTGGAATATGTACTTTTACCAGATAATTAAAATGGTCACAAAATTTGGGGGCCTCAATTACAGAAGAAACAAGAGCTATACTACTTAGGGAAGGGAGGAAGGGGAGAGGCCACCTCTGTTTGTGATGAATTAACACAGATGGCTGAATTTGAATTACTATCGAAACTGCTAATATAACAGTAGCCAAAAATTAACTTCTAAGGGAAAATCTCATTATTTACATATTTGTTTTACATATGAATGTATTTAAAACTATGAATCATTAGATTGGAAATGGATGAGAAATGTACAAAATTTTACTTATACTTTTTCTGATATCAGAATTAATTTGTAGAGGTCTATTTACAACTTCTTTTAATCAAGAAGGAGGATTTAGGGTAAGTAACAAAATAATGTTATTCCTTTTGCCAGCATTTCAGATTTCAATACAAATAAGTTCCAGTATTATCATGATAGAGAAAGAAAACTGAAGGAGTAGTTGAGTAAATTATGGTAATTCCCTTGATGGCATTTTATACAGGTATAAGATCATACTTATGCATAAAAAGGAACAATGGGAAAAAACTTCATAAATAATGTTAATTGGAAAAAAGACTTGTATGTTTATTACATTAAAATATCATGAATGCTAAATGTTTATGTAAGGTTGAGATTTGATTATTTTCTGTTTTACTTTTTGACACATAATTTTAAATTATAACTATGATGTAAATTGAAAGATAATATATATTATCTTTACAAACGGATTAACTAATAAAATGGGCTTGAACATATTTTAACCCAATTTATGTTTTCTCAATAAAATGGCGTAGCAATTTTGGAATAAATGTGTTTGGCTTAAAGACATTTTCTAATGAAGATGCATTGTATTTAAATTTAGTGGCCATTTTATGGCCTACAACAGCAAATTAAGTTTTCATTTATTAGAAAAGATGAGCACTTTTTAATAAGAGTGATCTAGTTCTAGAATAATTTTTAAAGTATTCCATTGGAGGTAGAGTATTCTCTATTCAGCCTTCACTCTACCCAGATAAACAAGCTTGAATAACAAAAACTCCACACAAACTGCCCCATCATTAACAGATGTACTTTAAATTTACCTATTGAGAACCACAAAAATCATCCTTTTTTTTTTTTTTTTTTTGCGGTACGCGTGCCTCTCACTGCTGTGGCCTCTCCCGTTGCGGAGCACAGCTCTCCGGACGCGCAGGCTCAGCGGCCATGGCTCACGGGCCCAGGCGCTCCGCGGCATGTGGGACCTTCCCGGACCGGGGCACGAACCCGTGTCCCCTGCATCGGCAGGCGGACTCTCAACCACTGCGCCACCAGGGAAGCCCCAAATCAACAATTTCTATATCACTCTAAGTAAACCTAAATCTGTTTTCCTAAGCATGTTATTAAACTGTAAAAGAGCAAGCAGAGCTACCAAATATTCATTCCAGAAAACAAACTCCATGAAGAGTGTAATTATTTTGTTCTTTCTTTAAATCTCCTTGCCAAGAACCCAAACTGGATTAAGTATTCAACACCAAGAGATTAAAGATGTATATCCCTGTAGCTACCACTGCACACATCTCCACATAATCACTGGGATTAACTTTCCAAGGAAGTAGATCAAAGCTTTATTTCCTTGTGGGTATCCGACAATAAAAGCCAAAGCTAAATCAAACTCTCATCACTTTTGCATCTATCCTTAAGCTACTGGTTCAAGAATAATCAGAATATGTAAAAGATAAGGTCAGTGAGAAGGAAAGGAAAGGAAAAAAAAACCTCTATTTCACATTGAACAGTGATAACACTAGTCAAACAACAAAAACAAACAAAATCACGTGAAAGTTTTCAAAGCATCATCACCATCACCATCTTATGCTATCATTTAATGTTCATTCACCTTTTACCAAAGACTCACTATTTGTGCATTATAAACTACAAATAAATCAGCCCAGCTATTGTATATCAATTCTTGGCAATGAACGATGATGAATCTTTGCAATGAGCATCTTTACTTTTGCAGAAAGTTTGTTGCAAACTAGATAATGTGTTTTTAGTTCCAGCCCAAGTTAGGAAGATCGGCTGCTGAATTGAACAACTTGGATTAAGCATCCACGATTCAACTAACTTTTTGTATTTATTAGTAAAAAACTTGGGTCTTTTATATATATGTATGTATGTATGTATGTATGTATATATACACCAAGCTCCTCTGGAGTAGAGGTTTGCTTTGACTAAGTCTGTATTTGTACCCCTGGATTCCACTTCTGCCCTGGTGCTTGAGAGAGATCCACAGGGAATTCAAAGGGGAAGAATCTGGCCTTTTGTCATTAATATTCCTACAAGTCCAACAGGAAAACTGAAGCTCTTGGCTGTTAAACACATCATAAACATTAATCCATATTTGATGAATCGGCCTTCTGTTACATATTAAAGAATAGATTTATTTTTCCATTATTTTGATTCCCTTACTTAAAACGCCTTTATCAGCAACATTTGTGAGCAATAATAAAAATATACCAATATTGAAGAGACAGAAATATTCCAGGAAGAAACTCCTAAAATGACAATTGTTTCCTCTGGGCATATTATAGACTTTGAATCTTCAAAAGATTTATCTTTTGCATACACTAAACATTCTAACTTGGTAAAAAAAAAAAAAAAGGCCTGTGCTTTTCAGAATCTCCTTCAAAGCTTGGAAACATTAGGACCAATATTTATGAAATTATGAGATCTTGGAAAGAATGAGAAAATCTTCCAGACTTTGGCTACATTTTTATCTGAATCTAATTAAAAGATGGTGAAAAACTATCAACACAAGTCCATTTGGGATGAAAAAATAATGTTTTTATAGTAATGTTATTGTAATGGTATGCAATTATATTTTTCAATAATGCTTATGATGTCCAGAAGTTATTCACTCAGTCATATCTTTTCTGAAACACAGTAATTATATAATATACATTTATTTTATACTTCCAAATGTCTTATTTGCTAATGTTTAGATTTCTCTCATATTAATCAGCCCATTGTTTTAATCAATCTAAAATATATAAAAATTAATGTTGCTAGAGAAAAGTAACATATTTCTCTTTTTCTGGAGGTGTATTAACCCTCTCACACTAATGAGGAACATACAAAACTGTATTTCTCTCATAAACTTTGTAAGATAAAAATGGGACCTAATTGTGTGTCTCAGAAAATAATCTTACATTGCTATAAATTGTAACTGCCAGTCAGGGGACAATGCAACAGAAATTCAATTATTTGCAACCACATTAAACTCTTATAATAAGAAACACATAATCAGTTTGTGGTCCATGATTTCTCAAATTATAACTTAATAACTGAACGTACTTTATCAGATTTCTACATGGTGATCCACACTCTACAAGGTCATGGAGAATAACATGGTCTCTGAGCAGCATCTTGTCTATTAAGAAGTTTAACCACATGATCATGAAATCATGAAGCCAATCTCTGAGGAAAGCAAATCATTCAATTTCTCAGTGCATAGAAAAGAAAGGAAGCATTTGGCTGCCCTCTAGGATTTATTTGATCTGTGTCTTATTTCTCTGCCTACTGGCTTGCGGTAGCAAGTTGCTAGAAAATAGAAGCTTAAAAAAAGGTAATCATATAGAACTAGGTCAATGCGCTAAAGGAATAGGAAACAAAAATGATACTAGAATCCCTCACTTCCTGTGAAAAAAATCCTGTGCAGTAAAAAGGCACAAACGTCTCCAGACATATCACCTCTTATGTTGGCAATTCACACCCTGCCCTTCCTGCCTTCTCCAGCCATTAATTCTCTACCTTCCTTAAAGTCTAGTTTATATGGAGAACATAGTGAAGCCAGAAAACAGCACTCCAGAATGAAAAAAGTCATCCAGTTTCCATGATCATGTCTCTGTAACAGTGAACAGTTGAACCATTTTAATCACATGAAGGACAGATTTCAATTACTGCACAAACCCTGCTAGAATGACACCAATAGCATCAACACTGACAGCTAACCGTCGTTGAGTGTTGACTCTATCCCAAGCTCTTCCCCTCCATCATCTTATTTCACCTCTCAACTACCAAAGTGCAAATCCTATAATTTCTCTTTACAGCTGAATATCCAGAGACTGTTTACAGTTATATAACTTTCCAATATTGCAGCTGATATTACATGAAGGCCATTGAACCCAGTGCTGGCATACTCTTGTCACTGAGCCATGCTGTCTCCTACTGTAGTCACTATTAAATCCATTAAACACATGGGACACAAAAATGATCACTTAGAGATTTTGCCATGAGCATCTGCGAATTGTGTCTTCAGATTTAAAAAAAGTATACACACACACAAACACATACAAAAGCATGCACTCAACTTCGTGTACTAATTTCTGTTTGATGACTCTCCATTGTACCTTTGGATAGGTCGTCTCAGAAACATAGCATTATTCCCCTGTGTTTAAAAGAACATTTTATTTGTGATAACGATGTTTACGTTATTCAAAGAAATGCTTCCAAGTCACTGTTTTCACATTGCCTTTTCCCATTTTCCAAATCAGCTCACCTTTGTGTACACCCTTATAACCATGTCATTAGCTATAATAATGATTGATCTAGCCTCCTTGCAGCCTTTAGCCATCTGTGCAAGCACAACTTTCAACCCAGACATTTCAAGCATTAAACATATACTGGAGCTCTGTTCAATAGATCTTTCATAAATCCCCAGCTCCCAGCCCCAGAGAGTAAGAAAAGTCAGGTCATGAGCAGGAAGTAATGGAGACAAGGCAGTTTCTGAGCTGAAACTCAGACTCAAAGCTGGTTTATTGTTGTCATGACGACAAGTTCCACATGCCTAAAGTCACTGGTTTCTGAAAAGAATGATGCAGTGTCTAGCCCTACAGCTGGACATATAAACCAAATTAGTCTGTCATGCCTCTACCTGCTTTGTGGTTATTAGTGAAAAGAGCAATATATCACACAATCAGTCATGCAGCAGTTAAGCTCCGCACACACTGCTTTCTCAGATCTGTAACTCATTTTTTCAGCTCCTCAGAATAATAGTTTGAATCTGGAGGCCGAGCGGGGGGTGGGAGAGGAAATCAAAGTAATCTGGCAGATATTTAAAATTCTTCAATGAAGGATAAAGCGGAAAGCAATCTATAGTGTTTCTCCATACTAACACTACCTCAAATTTTAAATCACACAAGCAGTAAGAGGGTCTCGCAAATTCTCTGTAGAAGAGCTCAAAACTTCATTGATTTGCAAAAGATTTCTTTTAAATGAAGAGCGTGTTTTGGGAAAGAGAAGCTAGGTTTGCCTGCTCCAGATGTGAAATGAGAGCCTTGAGAGCTCAACTCTCTTCCTTGCTCTCCAAGTGATTAATTGGATGACCTAGGGGAAGTAATTTAACTCAGCCGTGGAAAAAGAAAATATGCACTTACCCACCAGAACTTATTTGCCTCCACACCTGCGCCATTGACATCACTCCTTCCTTAAAAAAGTTATTAAGACCCCCTCTTGTGCAACATACCCTTCCCCTCCCTCAGTCCACATTCACTTGTCTCTCCTGCCTGCTTTAAACCCTTCAAGTCTTATCACACCTATAAATATTTGATATTCCTCTGTCTCCTTCCTCCACCTGGTTCGGTTCTATCTCTGGTGTCTACTGGAAGAAAGCTGAAAACTAGGAAGCGGGTCCAGTCTGTCTTTGGCATCCATTCTCCTTATCCAATCCACTTGGGGCTCTTTTTTCAGCATCTGGCATTGCCACGCTGTCCACACAGCTGTTTGGAGTTTCATTCTATAGTATCAAATCTGGGCTTGCCTTCCCTACAGTAGTCTAAAAATTCCTTATGTGCTCTCTCCTTCCTACTGTCAAAAATCACTTTTAATCATTTCTCCCTATTTAACCGGCTTTGTGGGGTCAGGTCTCCCTAAAAGGAACTGGGTAAGGGGTGCTGCTTCCCCCTTTGCTTGCACATCCCCTGCACTTTGGGTGGACACTATCACACCAATGAGCAGTCAAAGGCAGCAAGACCAGCAGGGTTGCTTCTTAGGTAGGGTCTTGTGAATTGGGGGTGGGGAGGGATGAGAGGGGGCTGCCCATATCACAGTATAATCCCATATTGATAATGAATTTAATATGATAATTAGTTCGCCTTTCCAGATAGCATACTCACATTTTAAAAGGAAAAGTCAGTTTATCCTAAAGGAATGAGTTTAATAATGGAAATTTCAGGTACTGTGGCAGCCAGTGAGAGAGACATTTTTGAGCCTGGGAGGTCTCTGAGGAAGTTGGATTGGGTCAGGTCTGGAAGTATTTGAATCCAGGTGTGGCAGAATTATTTGCAACTGAGAAGCATGCAGGACAAAAGACAATTAAAAGCACTGTGCGATGGCATAGATCCAGCTAAAATATAAGTCAAACCATATCTCATGGCATAATCCACAAGTCTTTAATATGTTAGGTTCCTGTTCTTTAGCTGATGGCACAGCATTGAACTCTAGATCCTTTGAGGATCCCTGTATATTGTTTATCATATCAGCATCCAGGATGTTTTGCTAGAATTATTTTCATATTTAAAAAAAAAACTCTTCACTAAAATCCACAACGACCCATCTGATTTATTTTATTATTATTATTTTAACATCTTTATTGGAGTATAATTGCTTTACAATGGTGTATTAGTTTCCGCTTTATAACAAAGTGAATCAGCTATACACATACATATATCCCCATATCTCCTCCTTCTTGTGTCTCCCTCCCACCCTCCCTATCCCACCCCTCTAGGTGGACACAAAGCACCGAGCTGATCTCCCTGTGCTATGCGGC
Organism: Lipotes vexillifer; assembly: GCF_000442215.2. Classification (NCBI taxonomy): domain Eukaryota; kingdom Metazoa; phylum Chordata; class Mammalia; order Artiodactyla; family Lipotidae; genus Lipotes; species Lipotes vexillifer. The sequence continues at coordinate 1,309,691 of NW_006795399.1, forward strand.
TGCTTCCCACTAGCTATCTATTTTATATTTGGTAGCGCATGTATGTCCATGCCACTTTCTCACTTCATCCCAGCTTACCCTTCCCCCTCCCCGTGTCCTCAAGTCCATTCTCTACGTCTGCGTCTTTATTCCTGTCCTGCCCCTAGGACCCATCTGATTTAGATGTGTGTTGTTTTTGCCCCCAAGTACTAAAAAACAAGTTTATCTTAAACAATTTTACAGCACCTCCAGATGACAGCAGCACACATTTGGTTTTTAATGGTCGTGTAG
>NW_006795399.1:1309970-1315270 GCF_000442215.2 Lipotes vexillifer
CCGTTGAGAATATATTTGTTTTAGCAGCATGGCTTCTACACACAAAGACAGAGATTTTGAAAAGTATGCACAAAGTTATTGCTATCCAGATTTAGACTAATTGTCGTATGATTCTATACATAAATGTGAATATGAACAGGTGAAAATATATCTACATGATATAAAAATGCAATTACATTTTATTTATAAGTAATTGATCACTAACTGGTCACTTAATAAAGCTCATGGTATATTCAGAGTACAGTGGTACATAAAGGACAGTTATCATAAATGATGTTTCTTAATAGAATGATATTTACTGTTTAATTACCCTAATTATGGCCTTAAATATGTTTTTGGAAGACAGATGGGTCAAAGAAGTAACCGGGAGTGGGGAGAATAACAGTAAGGAAGCAAACTTAAAACCTTACAAGTGAGACTATTTTGTTCTCTACTTTCATTTGGAGAAAGCAAACAAAAACTCAATAATTTGGAAATGCCCTGAACAAATAAAATTAGTGAGCCTATTGCTCACTAATTAGGAAATTCTTTCAGGGCTGGACCATTGTGCTATATCACTAAGCAGTTCATTCTTATGTTAACTAGCTCACCTTTCTATGTTCCACAGTCTATAACATGCATTCCTTACCCTAGTCGTACCTGCAAGTATAGACTATCCATCTCAAGGGGCCTCACACGGGAAGGTACGGATGGCTCAAGAAACAAAAAGTACTGTTGGAAAGGTCAGCAAAGAGTAAGACTGCCTGTGAATGGAAAGGTTTCTATAGACTGCCCAGCAAATTAAACCACCTTCACTTCCCCAGTGTTCATCTTCAGTCAAGCTCACAATATGCCAAGAGAGATATGACAATGGCTAGGGTTTTGGTTTTTGTTTTTTAAAAATAATTTTTAGGTTATATTAAATTTCTGCTGATACCTGAGAACAAAAATCATTTCATCACCATTATTAGCATCAACACACCATCCTCATCAATGTGTGTGGGAGGTGGCCTCTATCGTATGACACGAACTTCCATTCCCTGTTTTCCTCCACGATCTCCTCACTTCCTGGTTGCTATGGATTCCACCTGTGATGTGTAGTGTCTGATGCCTGCCAATCCATTCCTAGTACCCAGTACTGTGAGGAATGGAAGCAAGTCACTATTAGCATTTGAATAATCCACATATCTCTGCAAAATGCTTCTCTCTTTTCCATTCTGGCCTACCAACTTTTCTTTCCAACATGAAAGATTTAGCCTCTACCCAACTGTCCTCTTCCACAGAGAAATCGTGACCTCGTGACTATTGTTGCTGCTGTGGTTGGTTTCTCTCAGCTCCTTCCCTTTAGGTCCCAGACACCGTAACAAAGAGAACAGGGCCAGAAACTGTAAGCACTACCTCAGGGCATGCAATTGTCCTTCACCTCCATAGCTGTACTCCTCCTGTCGAGCTACTACACTCCAAATCTCTCTATGGTTAAAAACTGAAAGTCATTTCTCAACAGCTGAGGGATCCTACTCTCCCAGGGCCAAGCTACACAGAGCCAGCCATTTGTTTTTCCTGTCAAACTCAACCAGCCCTGAGATATCTGATATAAAACTAAACTGCAGGTTACGCAGTTTAGGCCTTAACTTGGGAGCCTAATGTGACAGGAAGGATTAATTGTAGCTAGGTGGACTGGAAAGAACAGCAAAATTAAGAATCAGAGAACCCCAGTTTCCCCTGCCAATTCTGTCCATAACCCTACATTCAAGCCAATTCACCTCACTGCCTTTAATCCAAAAATGAAACTTATCTCTAAAAACCTCCAAAATATTTTAAATCAGATAAATTATTTAGAAAATGAAGATAAATAAAATTCCCTACTTATCTCAGCAGACTTATGGGAGTATCTGATAAATTAGCTGTGTGATAACTAATGAGGTTGTTGAGTCTCTCATGACCTCAGTTCACAAATGTGGGAAAGAGAAACAGGGAACTATACTAGTTGCTGGCTAAGATTTCTTCCTAACCTACAATTATGTGATTCAATTAAAGTAATAAATATGTACGCTCTTTGAAATGTATACCAGTATTATTACAAATATGCATAGCATGTTTTTATTAAATGTCCAAGAAATCATCTATGTGAATGTAAAACATTCTATGTGGATGTAAAAAAAATGTAAAAGTTTCAGCTTTTAAAGTATATTTTTGAAAAATATTCTGAGATTCTCTCCTTGGAGTATGGTCATTCCCATTTTGGAGGAATGAAGATCTAAAGTTTTCAAATTTTAGCACTCCTATAATTTTCACTGAGAAGATGTGCACCTAGTTCCATTTAATATTTATGGAGCACTTTATATTTTCAAGACTCTTATAGGCATTAATAAGATATTCCTTACATAAACCTGAGAAATCAGTTATTACCCTCATTGTATAGATGAGAAAATTGTAATATAGAAAATTAAATGAATTGCCCAAGATTATAAGGTACATCAGTAAAAGGCAAAACTGCAAAAGAGGGGTCAGATTCTCAGCGTTGTGCTTAAAAATGACTCGGTCAATTCTTCTCACCACAAATTTCCTTCTGTATTTCAGCTTCTTTCTACCACTTGATACACACAGTAACAAAAACAAACCAACCCACACATTATTGTTTAAATTTTAATGTCTAATTTTGTTCTTATATATAAATGCAAGATATAAGTGCCATCCATTCATCTGCATTTAAAAATACACTTTAGAGACTTGCCTGGTGGTCCAGTGGTTAAGTAAGACACTGTGCTTCCAATGCAGGGGGAGTGGGTTTGATCCCTGGTCGGGAAACTAAGATCCCATATGCCACAGGACAAGGCCAAAATAAATAATAAATAAATTTTAAAAAATAGGAGTAGTTGCATAAGTTATTGTATATTCATACTGTGAGGCATTATGCAACTATTAAAATAGAATGCATTTTAAAAAATTAAAATAAACTTTAGTTCTGAAGTCAATTTAAAACTGTAAAATCAGCTCTCTTGATTTATGTAGGTGGTATGTTAACAAGTACAATGTATAAGATGTCTTTAAGATTCTCATTTTTAAAAACAGTTTCCCACTCTCCTATAATTCTGCTCTATGAAGGAAAGTTTTGGGTTGTTTTGTTTTGATTTGCTTGTCCTAGTTTTCTTTTTTTTAATTGGTGGGTGTGGGGATAAGGAAAAGTTTTTGCCTTGCTTCTAGATCAACATTCTGCCAGGGTCACTTCTTTTCTGGTCACTTTCAGGCAATAAACAACCCTATGAAGACATTAAAATGCCAACACAACCTCAATTCAGTCATTAGGTCATTCAGTCCTAGACAATACCCTAAAATATGGACATCATTAGAGGCCCATCATCTCCCTCTTTCCAGCCAAGACCTACCAGGATGGGGGCAGAGGTGGGGTGATGAAGCAATAGGAGAAAATTCTTACTTGGCTGGTACTTGGCTCACTCTGTGGAATTGGTGAGATGGATAGAGTTGGTTCTCAGAGCTCTTCAGAGGCTCCCACACTAGGTCCCTTGTGTCAGGATAGAATTGATTATGCTGTGGCAATAGCTAACCCCCCAAAATCATTGGCCCAAGACAACAGAGTTTAGTTTCAGCTTACTCACCATGTGCCTCAAGGATGGGTGGGCAAGCAGGCTCTGTTTACTGTAGTCATTCAGAAATTTAAGTTAATGAGGCTCCACATCACAACACATTCTTCTAAGATCAAGGCAGCAGAGGAAAGAGCACAGGGAGCAAGTGCTGCCTCTTTATATGTCTGCCCATGAGAGATGCGCAAACGTCCACTCACCCTCATTGGTCACGCAGAGTTCATCAGGGCAGGGATGGATGGATGCATGGATGCATGGATGCACGGACTAGTTGATTTTACAAAGAAAATATTTTAGGGCGGGGATTTATAATCCTCCTGCAAGCGGAGGCACTGAATAAGGGAGAAGACGACTGTAGGCCACCACCCAGCCTGGTTTCAACTCCCATGATATGGGGGCAGGTCTTCCACAAGACATCCCCAATGCGCACTACACTTCTGGTTACCCAGTGTTCATCCCACACAAACTCTCCCTTTGTGGCCTTTCATCCTGTGGCAGAAACATCTCCAGGCCTAAATTTCTATCATGGACTCTATATCTGTCCCCTGGATTTCATGTACTTTCAACCAGTCATCTTAGAGAACCAGCATCAATTCCCAAAATAGCAGCTACTTTCTCTTTAAACCTGTCCTTATACCAGCACAGGTCACCAGGAAGCTGGTAGCATAAATATCCCCACAACTTCAGGGGTCACATATTAGGGTCCTTATCCCCACCTTCAAGTGGGAGGAACAGATTTACAATGAGGCAACAGCTCTCCCCAAAGAAATCTTTTCACAAATCGTCCTCTCCTTTCTACTTTCTCTAGACTTGTACTCTTTTTTTGTTGTTTTGTTTTGTTTTGGTATTTTTTTCTTTTGGTACGTGGGCCTCTCTCACTTTTGTGGCCTCTCCCGTTGTGGAGCACAGGCTCCAGATGCACAGGCTCAGCGGCTCTGGCTCACGGGCCCAGCCACTCCGCGGCATGTGAGATCTTCCCGGACCGGGGCACGAACCCGTGTCCCCTGCATTGGCAGGCGGACTCTCAACCACTGCGCCACCAGGGAAGCCCTAGACTTGTACTCTTAAAGCATTTGAGGGGATTTAAAAATTGTGGCACCAGTTCTTGGCAGTTTTCATTGACAGTTTTATATATGGTCTGTCTCTCTCCCTCTCACTTTGGTATCTGATATCTTGACTCTTCTGTTAAAATTTCCATATGAACACTGCAGCCTATACTTTTATCCTTACTATCAAGGCTGTACGGCTCAAAATGATTACTGCTGGTCATGTTTGAACTACAAAACTCCTGTCCCTTCTCTTTCTGGTAAAATTCCTGTGGCTCGCATTCTGCCGCTAGTGTGGACATTTGTCCCAGGTCAGGTCCATTATAGTACCTGGTCCCCCAGTCTCAATGAGTGGCTGAGGGATTAGCATGTGACCTGACCTACACAATTCAGGGTTCTTCCTTGTAGAAGGGAAAGGAGAAATGTTTTTCCCCCTCCTCTGATTTCTAAAGGAGATAGAATATCTACTTCCCATAAGAAGGCAGTGTTGAAGGGAGCACTGTTATGATGCCTCCACATGACAGGAGGAATGGTTAATCTAATTGGTCAGAGCTGGACATTCATTGGCCATGTGGTGTGATGACTACTCTTAAAAACAAGTAATAGGGCTTCCCTGGTGGCGCAGTGGTTGTGAGTCCGCCTGCCGATGCAGGGGACACGGGTTCGTGCCCCG
>NW_006795399.1:1315502-1317346 GCF_000442215.2 Lipotes vexillifer
GGTGTTCCACGTGCAGCGGAGCGGCTGGGCCCGTGAGCCATGGCCGCTGAGCCTGCGCGTCCGGAGCCTGTGCTCCGCAACGGGAGAGGCCACAGCGGTGAGGAGGCCCGCGACCGCAAAAAACAAAACAAAACAAAACAAAACAACCAAGTAATAGACTCCTCCACCTCATCATGTTGCCTGTTTTATCAATCTCTAAGAAACATAATGGTCTCTTTTTCTTCTTCTTGCTGCCATGCAAAGTTGGGGTCTGTAAGATCTACTTTCTAGAGACAAGGCTGACCAAAATGCCTCCCACTATCTCATTTCTGCCAGCCAAGGAAAGTCTGAGGTTGGCCTCCAGTCCTCTGTGAAGTTGGGTAGATTTGCGGACTGAGTTGATTCTGGGTGGTTATAAGACTTAAGGTTGAATAAGGAGTAAACCTATTCTATAATCAATCTACTGTTTTGGGATGGTTGACTTTATGTACTGATCCCAATTGTCCTATTGTTTTCTCTTGCAGCTAGAACCCAGGAATATAGGAAGTGTGAGTAATTGGTTCAAGAAACTTTTGGCATCAGAGAATTTATTATCTAGAAGTGGGAGAGAAAGAACTACTTTCTTCTCAGATTATGGAGCTGAAGGAATGCAAGTCTGGGGTTCCTACCACACATGGAGAAAATGCATCTGCATCAGTAAAAAATAAATCTAACCCACACAGAGAGGCAGGGATTCTCAAAAGTGATGGCCTCCACTGTCTCCATCATTCCCAAGGCCAGCTCCATGCCTATACTGAACTGAATTTGGTTATAAGAACCAATAATCCCCTCTTATTTCCTCATGCTAATTTGAGTTAGGCTTTTTGACACCAGCAGTTGAAAACAAAATCCTGATTGATACAATCACTGACGGCTTCTTAAGACTATTGACCACTTCCCCTGTGCTCTTTCAGCAGCCTACTCCATGGCCCAGTGCACCAGAGATCTAATAAGAATATCGTTTAGAGCCAAGCTATGCTAGGAAGGATATGCACTCACCTTTGCTTACTGACATTTCCTAACTAGTAATAAACTAGAATAAGTAGATGTACATGCATGGAAAAGAAAACGGAAACACACAAGGAGATCTACCCATCCAGCCCACTGCTGTGGTCCATATCACCAGCACTCAACAATTTCTGGCTCCATGATTCCCCTTATCAAATTTGCCTCTTGAAAAAAAAAATATATCCACGCCAGCTCCGAAACTAAAGCCAAAGACCATCTTTATACTAAAGCATCTTTTTTCTAAGTGTTCACATACAGAAAATCTTAATATGAGGAAGGGAAGAATCGTATGGAGTTTAGTCACCATAGAGAATTATTTTATAATCCATTCAGAATGGTCTTACCTTCTTTATGCTGCAGCCCCCTGTGTAAAATCAAAAAAACATTATATTTGGTGAAGGAAATGAGAAATTTTAAGGGTTGTTAGCACATTGAATTTTCATCATAAGGAAAACCTGTATAAAGCTATATAGCACAGGTCTTTCTGTAATTATGATGCACTGAGAAAATATGTAGTATGTGGTGTTCCAACCTGGTACTAGGGAGACAGAAAGTTATAAGTGGGGGAAAGAGGTAAGGTATATTCCAGGACATAGGGATATTATTTTTAAATGGGTGTTTAGATGTGGGAGAGGTGGTGAAGAAAATGAATTTCTGTAGCTCTATTGCTTTATTTTTATATTAGCTAAAGAGTGTGCTGTATATGAAGTGTATAAAGAAGATCACAGCCCCAAAGATTTGATGCTTTGATGAAAACTGCCTAGAATCTGGAAGCGTCCTACAAAAAGCATTGCTGTGGGTTGCAGGTGCTTTCCCTA
>NW_006795399.1:1317356-1318678 GCF_000442215.2 Lipotes vexillifer
TCCCTACCTCAGGACCAGGAAGGAAAAATAAATAAATTATGCATATAAAACACAGAATGACATGATGGATGCATTTCCCTCAAGGCACTTTTAAGCACCTGTTGCCCTGCAGTGTATGTTTTTTCTGTTCTGGGTGCGTGAAATGATTAAATCACTTAAGAGAAACGAGCTGGAAACTGGCAATATTTTATCACATAGTCTATGCTATATAAATGCTAAGTCACATTACTGAAGGAACAAAGATATCATTTTATAAAAAAGCAAGAGCACATACACTGTTGGAGACAGCCCTGAGCCAACAAGTCCGATGGCTGTCCTCTCATCTTTCTCTCTGCTTTGCCTCTGTGACATGTTTGTGCATGTGTTTTCAGAGGCAGCAAAAGGCAGGAATGACCTGCTGGAATTTCAGGTCCACCATGTACAGATGGGCCCTAGTCCATGTCACAGTCTTCAAACTGGGTCGTGAAAAAGTATGCCTATTTTCCAGCTGCTTGATTTTTAAAATCAAGAAAGATAAAATGATCTGCCTTTTAGTTTTCATATTCTTAGCAATTCCTGTTTTTGTGAAATGTGATGTTAGTAATATAAAGGAGATCGAGGTAAGGGGTCATTTAAAGTCCTTGAAAGACATAGTTCTCAGAAACATTCCAAGACCAAAATGGTTTACTTAAGTAAAAAAAAAAAAAAAAAAAAAAACTAAAAATATTAACAGATCCTAATTTGACTTCCGAAGAAAAACAACAGAATGTTAAACATCTCATAATATTCATCAGATCTTTACTAGAATTAAGACCTCAGAAAAATAGAAAATTGGTGTAACATGTGGGTGGTCTGTGGGTACATCAGTGGCCACAGTGTAAGCTTTTATCTTTCTTCTTTAAAAAATTGTTCTCACCACCAGCAGAAGAGAGAAAATTGCATTGAATTTGTATCCTAATCCAACCTAATTCCCTTTCTTTACCAGTAAACTGTATTAATTGGTTTTCTGAACCCTAAATATTAGGACTACTAAGTGGAAAATAATTGGCTGTAAGCCTTCTAAACACTGTGGTTGTCTCCTGTGCTTTTCCTTGCAAGAAGAGCACTGTGAGACTGTTCGTTCTCCCAGCACAGCCTGTAAAACTCGTCCTGTCCTCTCCAAGATGGCAGGGATGATTAGCAAGTGGTGGTGATCATTAATGAAAAATGAAAAACACAGATTAGAATCTACCATATAATTGGTCTTACTGCACATACACTCCACTTTGCCTCTCTTGAGAGAGCATGATATTTAAGCTCTCTGCTATGGTGAACTTACATCAATTGCTTTAAAGAGGAAGAGC
>NW_006795399.1:1318688-1335635 GCF_000442215.2 Lipotes vexillifer
CATAGCCAGCAGTGGCTCCCACTGTTGCCTCTCATCTTTGGTTATGTTTCCCATGGACTTAACATCTTAGGCATTCAGGAGAGAGAATAAAGTCCTGGTGACAGGGAGTGAGTGACTCCGACAGAGGTTTTCCTCTGTGTCCCCCAAATATTGCAAATGTAACAAAATTGTCTGAAAGTAAAAGTAGCTATCACCAGCACCAACCAAAATCATTCCAGGCAGAGAATCATTTCAAAACATTCCTGTTATTGATGGATAGCGCTCATTTAAAAAGTTTTAATTAAAATCGGGCTTCCCTGGTAGCGCAGTGGTTGAGAGTCCGCCTGCTGATGCAGGGGACGCAGATTCATGCCCCGGTCTGGGAAGATCCCACATGCCGCGGAGCGGCTGGGCCCGTGAGCCATGGCCACTGAGCCTGTGCGCCCGGAGCCTGTGCTCCGCAGCGGGAGAGGCCACAGCAGTGAGAGGCCCGCGTACCGGGAAAAAAAAAAAAAATTTAAATGATTTATATTATACAAATATATAAATATACAAATCTCTGTGAAATAAGATAAAGGATTCCATTTGATCAGCGCCTATTCTACCTTAGGCACTGTACTAGCCACTTTATAGAAGCTATCTTATTAATCTTTATGAGAATTCCATGAGCAATTGTTATTTTGCCCACTTTTATGTGATGAAACTGAGACCCCAAGATATTAAATAGGTTTCCCAACATCGAGCACCCAATAGGCTTTGGAACATATTCAAGCTTAGATTTCTTGGATTTCAAATCCCGTTACCTTAAAGTCCAATATCACTTACATTTCAGAGATTAAGAAAATAATATACTATTTTAATATCAAATATTTTAAAGGACCTATTGAAGATACTGATGACTCTGCCTATGAACATGGAAGAGCATTTCCTTCTCCTCCATCTTGTGGTCCCCATATCCACACTTACTAAGTCCTCAAAGTGTCTTTACTGCCCTGAGGATGCAAAGAACTGCTCAAAAACTGTAATCATGCCAGTTCCCTTCACCAGTCCATCATAAAGATTTCTTCAAGGAGCATTTCCTCTCCCGCTTCCAAAATGAAATGTAGTTAAAACTTAAGCTGCATGTTACAAGGCAGTTTTATAAAGTTTTATACGGTGCAAGATTTTTCAACCATTTATGAGTGTATTTTCTTTTTCCTCATACTTTTTTCCCTGTAAACACTGTAGCCTAAGAATAGTTTAGAGAAACTTTTGAGAACCACACCTACCTACTTCATTTGTTCTCACACTATAGTGAGAATACAGAAACAACTTGTAATCAACTTGACCAGATTCAATGGCAGAGTCAAGAATGCCCTGGATCTCTGGATTATATCACTTTAGTCAGCTTGGAAATAAGTGTTTGAATGTTCACAGAGTGGGTCCAGAACATAATATTCAGTTCATGGTCGACATACTTAGAACAGTCTGTTCTGAGATCACAGGGTAGTGACTAAACACGGTGCAGCTGGGTTTTTCCCCCAGTATTGGAACAGATCACTGTCTCTTTGGTTGAGCACAGTTCTATGAATGTGTTTTTGTTTAGGAACCATGCTTTATTAGATAGAAACAAAGATAGACAGATAGATAGATAAATACATAGATACATACATAGATAGGTGGGTAGGTGCTGATACTATGAGAAGCATGGGGAAACTAGACTGATAGCCACAGATTCATATTTCAAATCCAAAGTTCACACTGAATGGGACACATGCTCACGGAGTGGTAAACATATCACTTGCCAATATTGTTGAAATTATCATTTTCCTCTTCACTTTTGAAAAGCTGAATCTGATTAAGCCAAATGAAGCTATAATGGGATTCCATCATGCTGACATAATAACTACTAGAGTGCATGGAGAGAAAACATTTCTTGGGTTATTCTTACTGGTTATAGAAAGACAAAAGTCAATGTCCAGACTCCATCCATCATAACCAGGACCACCCTACATTCGTTTCCTGGAACAACTGTAGCACCCTACCACAACTAGGTGCCTAACAACTACAGAAATGTATTCTCTCACAGTTCCAGAGGCTAGAAGTCCAAAATCAAAGTGCCAGCAGGACCATGCTCCTCCTGAAGGCTCTAGAGAAGAATCCTTTCTTGCCTCTTCCAGTCTGTGGTAGCCCCAGGCACTCCTTGGCTTTTGGCAACATGACTCCAATCCCTGCCTCCATCTTCACAAGGCCTTCCTCCCTGTGTAGGTATGTCCGTGTCCTCTACCCTCCTTAAAAGCATACCACTCACTGGATTTAGGGCCTATCCTAAATCCAGGATGATTTCATCTCAAGATCCTTTAATTACATTTGCAAATACTCTATTTCCAAATAATGTCACAGTGAGATTTGGGGTGGACTGGAATATTGGGGGCTGGGGTCACTATTCAACCCACAATAGGCTCTCAGATGTGGGCAGGAAAGGGAGGTCCCTACCCTGGTTCTCACTCTTTGGAGGGCCTTACATATAACAAATTAAAAAATATGGCCACACATACCACAGACACATGCAAAAATACGTTTATTAAACAATAGAGGAATGCCTCTGTAACTTGAAGTCTGGCCGTCAGCACCATCACAGTCCAACCTGTAAGCCTAAACATCTCCTTTAACACAAATCAGGCCCCAGGAAGTGCTTCTCCTCATTTATCCTATATGTCCTTAGAACAAAAGGCATCTATACGTGAACGCCATGAATATGTGCCTTGGTAGCAGTGCTTCCGGGTACAGGAAGAGTACATGTGGTAGAAACACTTAAGAAAGAGAGAAGGGCTTCCCTGGTGGCGCAGTGGTTGAGAGTCCGCCTGCCGATGCAGGGGACATGGGTTCGTGCCCCGGTCAGGGAAGATCCCACATGACGCGGAGCGGCTGGGCCCGTGAGCCATGGCCGCTGAGCCTGCGCGTCCGGAGCCTGTTTTCCACAACGGGAGAGGCCACAACAGTGAGAGGCCCGCGTACCGCAAAAAAAGAAAGAAAGAAAGAAAGAAAAGAAAAGAAAAGAAAAGAAAAAAAGAGAGAGAAAACTAATTCACTTGACAAATATTTCCTCTCAAATAGCATGAACGAAACAGATTGTTGCATAAGTATTGTTTCCGTAGTGCTGAGTATCCATTTACTTCTCTTCCTGCTCTAATTTGTGGACCCAATTTGTGATCCAAAAGGTGTATGAATCAGTACAGTATGCACCACAGGTTTACTTAGCAGCTGAGAAACATTCTGTAAGATTTAACTATTAATATTACTCTTAAACTTGTATACCTATTTACAACTATCATCTATCTACCTATGTCAAAATCTGACACACAGTAAAGTATAATACTCTTTACGTTGTCAACTAGGTGAATACTAAACATGATAACTGTGAATAGTTTTATCTTTTACAATATTTAATTAATTAAATTTTTAAACGTTAGTTTTATTTAAATAATTTAGATTCAGATTATTTCTAATAATTTTAACTTGAAGTCTACATTTTAACTTTATTAGATGATATTGCATATTTTAGAGAAAAAAAACTCCATGAAAAATAATGTCAATGTTTTACATCCTATTCAATTTATATTTCTGAAGATAATGTATTCAAATTATACACACTTTGAAAATAATTACAATTTGTTTAATTTATATTCTGATAAGATATATTCAAATTATGTGTACTTTAAAATTAATTACAATAGAACATAAATCAGAAAAAAATCCTGATTATAGTTAAGTAATTAGTGGTTGTGCTGAAATAAAGACAAAAATAAATTTCATCTAATAAATATCTAATAATTTACAAATTATGTACGTCTCTTTTACTATCCCAGACTTTGCCAGCTCATCAACAGAACATCCATATCTGTACAATAATAATTAAATGTACTTGACATTTTGGCTACTTTCAGTCATATTAAAACCATAACTGATCTAGTTCTGTGAAAAGCGCCATTCGTAGTTGATAGGGATTGCACTGAATCTGTAGATTGCTTTGGGTAGTAGAGTCATTTTCACAATGTTGATTCTTCCAATCCAAATACATGGCATATCTCTCCATCTGTTTGTATCATCATTAATTTCTTTCATCAGTGTCTTACAGTTTTCTGCATACAGGTCTTTTCTCTCCTTAGCTAGGTTTATTCCTAGGTATTTTATTCTTTCTGTTGCAATGGTAAATGGGAGTGTCTCCTTAATTATTCTTTCAGATTTTTCATCATTAGTGTACAGGAATGCAAGAGATTTCTGTGCATTAATTTTGTATCCTGCTACTTTACCAAATTCATTGATTAGCTCTACTAGTTTTCTGGTAGCATCTTTAGGATTCTCTATGTATAGTACCATGTCATCTGCAAACAGTGACAGCTTTACTTCTTTTTTCCGATTTGGATTCCTTTTATTTCTTTTTCTTCTCTCATTGCTGTGGCTAAAACTTCCCAAACTATGTTGAATAATAGTGGTGAGAGTGGACAACCTTGTCTTATTCCTGATCTTAGTGGAAATAGTTTCAGTTTCTCACCATTGAGAATGATGTTGGCTGTGGGTTTGTCATATATGGCCTTTATTAGGTTGAGGTAAGTTCCCTCTATGCCTACTTTCTGGAGGGTTTTATCATAAATGGGTGCTGAATTTTGTCAAAAGCTTTATCTGCATCTATTGAGATGATCATATGGTTTTCCACTTTCAATTTGTTAATATGGTTTATCACACTGATTGATTTGGGTATACTGAAGAATCCTTGAATCTCTGGGATAAACCCCACTTGATCATGGTGTATGATCCTTTTAATGTGCTGTTGGTTTCTGTTTTCTAGTATTTTGTTGAGGATTTTTGCATCTATGTTCATCAGTGATATTACACAAAAGACCCCAAATGGCCAAAGGAATCTTGAGAAAGAAAAACAGAGCTGGAGGAATCAGGCTCCCTGACTTCAGACTATACTACAAAGCTACAGTAATCAAGACAGTATGGTACTGGCACAAAAACAGAAATATAGATCAATGGAACAGGAGAGAAAGCCCAGAGATAAACCCATGCACATATGGTCACCTTATTTTTGATAAAGGAGGCAAGGATATACAATGGAGAAAAGACAGCCTCTTTAATAAGGGATACTGGGAAAACTGGACAGCTACATGTAAAAGTATGAAATTAGAACACTCGCTGACACCATACACAAAAATAAACTCAAAATGGATTAAAGACCTAAATGTAAGGCCAGACACTATAAAACTCATATAGGAAAATATAGGCAGAACACTCTATAACATACATCACAGCAAGATCCTTTTTGACCCACCTCCTAGAGAAATGGAAATAAAAACAAAAATAAACAAGTGGAACTGAATTAAACTTAAAAGCTTTTGCACAGCAAAGGAAACCATAAACAAGACAAAAAGACAACCCCCAGAATAGGAGAAAATATTTGCAAATGAAGCAATTGACAAAGGATTAATCTCCAAAATTTACAAGCAGCTCAATATCAAAAAAACAAACAACCCAATCCAAAAATGGGCAGAAGACCTAAATAGACATTTCTCCAAAGAAGATATACAGATTGCCAACAAAAACATGAAAGAATGCTCAACATCACTAATCATTAGAGAAATGCAAATCAAAACTACAATGAGGTATCACCTCACAGCAGTCAGAATGGCCATCATCAAAAAATCCACTAACAATAAAGGCCGGAGAGGGTGTGGAGAAAAGGGAACCCTCTTGTGCTGTTAGTGGGAATGTAAATAGATACAGCCATTATGGAGAACAGTATGGAGGTCCATTAAAAAACTAAAAATAAAACTACCATATGACCCAGGAATCCCACTACTGGGCATATACCCAGAGAAAACCATAATTCAAAAAGAGTCATGTACCACAACGTTCACTGCAGCACTATTTACAATAGCCAGGACATGGAAGCAACCTAAGTGTCCATTGACAGATGAATGGATAAAGAAGATGTGGCACATATATACAATGGAATATTACTCAGCCATAAAAAGAAACAAAACTAAGTTATTTGTAGTGAGGTGGATGGACCTAGAGACTGTCATACAGAGAGAAGTAAGTCAGAAAGAGAAAAACAAATACCGTATGCTAACACATACATATGGAATCTAAAAAAAAAAATGGTTCTGATGAACCTAGGAATAAAGATGCAGGCATAGAGAATGGACTTGAGGACACGGGGAGGGGGAAGGGTAAGCTGGGACAAAGTGAGAGAGTGGCATGGACATATATACACCACCAAATGTAAAACAGATAGCTAGTGGGAAGCAGCCACATAGCACAGGGAGATGAGCTCGGTGCTTTGTGAGCACCTGGGGGGGGGATAGTGAGGGTGGGAGGGAGATGCAAGAGGGAGGAGATATGGGGATATATATATATATATATGTATAGCTGATTCATTTTGTTATAAAGCAGAAAGTAACACACCATTGAAAGCAATTATACTCCAATGAAGATGCTAAAAAAAAAAAGCATAGCTGATACATTTTAAAATTATTACCATTGTAAAACTATGTCAATGCAAAAGGATAAAACATCTGTATTGAACAGTTATTGATTCATAAATGTTAAATATTTATATTACTGGGAAACACTATTTTATTTTGCAATAATCTATTTCATTCATGCTATATGAGAGAATGATTTAATCAATTAGTATTTTCCCTTTCTTAAGTGATCTGTGGGTTTCCATTTGTTCTCTGTCCTCTGGCCCTGCAAATGTAGCAGTGGGCAGGACCTGAACTTGCTTTCAAAACACACGGAGCAAGTGATTGATTGGCAGGTAGATAGCTAATTTTCAGTTATTCCTACTGTTTTCATTAGCTAGGTCTGCAAAGACAAAAGAAAAAAGTAGCACAGACTGTGGGGCTTAAGCAAATTTATTGTCTCACAGTTCTAGAGGCTAGAAGTCCAAGATCAAGATGTCAAATGGGTTGGTTTCTTCCAAGGGCTGTGAGAGAAGGACCTGCCCGGGGCCTGCCTCTTTCCTTGGTTTGTAGATGGTCTTTTCCCTGTGTCTTTACATCATCTTCCCTGTATGTGTCTGTGTCCAAATTTCCTGTTCTGATTGAATTAGGGTGAGTTATATTGCTCAGGGCCCACCCTAATGGCTTAATTTAAATTTAATTATCTCTGTAAAGACCTTATCTCCAAATACTGTCACATTCTGAGGTACTAGGGGTTCAAACTGTGAATTTTGGGGGAGGATACAATTCTGTCCATAACGATTCTGCCCATAATGCCTACACACAAGACATGAAGGTGTTGGCCCTTCGAGGTTTTTTCCTATTGGACTGAACTGTTGTCCATAAACACTTGCACATTTTCCACAAGACATTAACACATGTCAAGTGGCTTTTAGCCACAAAGGACAAAAGGTTCTATAATTATAATCATTTTTCTGGATTTAATTTTGACTCTCATTTCCTTAAATGAGACAAAACTTTATATGGTAATAGCTCAGCTAATAGATATAACGTGGCAATCTTCCCAAAATCTATTTGTGCTGGGCTTGATAGAAGGAGGAGTTCTCCTCAACTTTATCAGGTTTTAGCAATGTTTCATTTTTTTGAGTCCTATGCAATTACTCTTCAAGCTAATAAACATGTCATTCTTTTATGATTGCTAATCTATTTTTATGTATCTGCATAATATGTAGTTGATGAACTTTAATAAAATCTGAAGTGAGGTCCCCCTGCGGCCATTTTCAGGCTGATTTTGCTGCAAACCAGTGAGTGGAAATTCAGTTCGCTCAGCATCCAGTGTATTTCTCTTCAAAATAGATGGGCTAATGAGAAGCATGTCTGTGCTGGCCCCGTATAATGGTCTGGTCTCTCACACTGGTTGTTAAAACAAACTACACACCATCCAAGACCTAACTGCCAATGATTCGATGGTGTAACATAACTTAATTGGATATACTTTTAGCTTAGAAAGGTAAATAGGAAACAAGGCAGCAAGAATAAGCATGTCTGCAAATATGCCATCTAACTCTGTTTCTGGAAGAAATCCAGGAGATTACAGTCTGAACTAAATCAGATAATTCTGTCAGTTTTCTCTCCTGAAGAAATGTTCTATCCCAAGTAATCAGTAAATGATTGAACCATTTATGGGTTCTACCTAGGACCTAAATAGGAATTCTGGAAGCACAGAAATTTGGTCTACAGGATGGAATCCCAAATACTTCTTTTTGTAAGGGCATCCTCTAGGGTCTTTCTCTTTTATACTTCTAACAAATAGTTTGCATAATTTTTCCAAGTTATATTGTATTTTATTATGTACCTGTCTGCCTTCCCTATTTATTGCAAACTACTATAGTCCAGAAACCCTTTTTCTAATTTTTTAATTTAAAATCAACAACCATAGTGTGTTACACAATTTAAAAATGGAATAGGAATAGCGTAAAAATGAATTTTAAATTCTAAAATTAGAGAATGAAAAGGGTTTCCATGGAGTCAACTTGAAGAATTCCCCATTTTCAGGTAACTGGATGTTACCTGAAACATCCAGTTTCAGGTAACATAAGGTATATAAGTGATGAAAATCCCCCACAATCCCATAAAACATACCAGCGAAGGGCCATGAGCCTTAAAAAAAATTTTTAACACATAAGCTAGTTGCTAATGTTACACTTTCTCTCCATGGTGACATTCACTCCAGCCACAAGTGTGTCAATGCATATTTCTCTTTCAGCTGGAAAGCAGAGTTGGTAGTTAGGTATCAATTCTCCATTATGTGGTCCCCACCCCACACAGAAACCCCAATACCCACCCAGGTTCCAGAAATGAAATGTCAATGGATACTTGAATCCCTAGTGTGCTTTGAAATTAAAATATTAAAAGTGCTCTTCTTATTTTACTTACTTTCATTATAATTACTGAATATTACCATGAGTTCATGCTGACTGAGACATATATTCAGATATTCAAAATCAGGTTAAAATTGTGTGTGTGTGTGTGTGTGTGTGTGTGTGTGTCCATTTTCTGTATGTTTGTGATTCCACTAAATACTTTCATGCCTTATTAAGAGAAAAGATTATTCTTCATCTTATTTCCAAGGTCCCAAAAAAGGTCTGGCATATAATGGCTGGTGATATATATCTATTTGAGTTTGGCAATCCTTAAAAAAAAATGTTCTTAATGACACCTCATCAAGGCTGTTTTATCTTTTTCCCATAAGGGCTTTACACTCCAGTTTCTTTGTTTTGTAAGAGCTGCTTCTTTATTTACAGCTAACTGAAAGTTCTTTAACATAAACCACTGTTTTCTCACAAATTCCTGAACAAAGAAAACATTAATGTATCATCCCTCATTTATGCATAATGCTAAAAACCATCAATTCCTACTTCTAGAGTTTGATCTTCCCTCCACAACTCTGCCATCTGCTGTTACCAAAAAGTAGATTCAACTGCAATCGTGTGTGTGTGTGTGTGTGTGTGTGTGTCTGTGTGTCTGTGTGTCTGTGTGTCTGTGTGTGTGTATAGTAGGGATGGCTGTTAAATGAAGACAGCAAATTGATTACTACCTACTTCCACTCAAGAAACCCATGAGTTATGCATTACTGTTCTATGTCTAGCATGAGCAAAGACTATTCTTAGAAACAGAGAAGAGGATGCTGACAAATCGTGGTACCTTCCAGTAAACTGTATTTGAAAACCAGCAGCTAAAACAGTTAAAAATAGGGGTACAAACAAAAATCAGAACATAAGACAAAAATCCCTACAAGTTTAACAGAAATTTACTGAACCATAAACCAAACAGATATGCATCACCTATTTTTTATGTGTGTGTGGTTAATATAACTGGATGCTAGGAACGTATACCAGGAATCATTTGTGAGTGTATCTGTGTGTGTGTGTGTGTGTGTGTGTGTGTGTGTGTGTGTTAGGGGTGGGTGGAGGATTGGAAATTCCTGGAAACTAAAAAGACCTAGATTTGTTTGATGGCAAGATTTGCTTTCCCACTATATTTGCTGGTAATTATCATATCCTTAAATCTTTGGGAAAATACTGACTCTGGTCAGAAATGCTAGTTATCATCTACAAAGGATATAACACTTCTGCAATTCTCTGCTACTTACCAATTTGGGGAACCTAGGTTAGAGTCTGTGAACTTCAGTTATCTCATCTCTTATGGGGAGTAACCGAACCTTCTAGAAATGCTTTAAAAATTAAACATGGTGATGTCTATAAGCACCGGGCAAACAATCAGAGCTCAATAAATACAGGTTAACATCTTCTTGGCATAGTATCTTTCGCATTGTAAAAACCTCCAAAATACTGGTGGAATGTATGACTGATTTTAAAATATACTTTTTTAAAGAAAAATTTAAGGACAAGCCTTTATATAGGAGCCAATCTGAAAGAGCTCTCAATAGTCAAATACAGAACAATTTGAGCAATAAATAATGTGATGTTGGATTATAAAGAATAAAATAAATATAAACAAATCTATCCTGATATAAATAATGGTTGAGTAAATAAATAAATAAATGGGGGAGAAGGGACAGATCTTCCTTATGAAGGAATATATGTAGATACTCATCCTCCCACTGTTTGATCTTCCCTCCTGTCTTGAGTGTGGGCTGGATTTAGGACTTACTGACTCCCTTATAAAGAATATAGTGGGGAAAGGGAGAACTGAGACACCCTACCTTAACCAAGTGATCAAGGTCAACCTCACCAGTGATAAGTCATCACAGTGATATCACAGGTCCCCTGACGTAATGTGATGAGAAGGACACATCACGTCTGTGGTGTTCATCACAAAAGTCCATCACCCCATGGCTATTCTGACCATGAAAATAAAATGTGAGGGATCCTTTTCAAAATGCCAGACTAGTATTCTTCAAAACTGTCAAGGTCATGAAAACAAGGAGAGGTGGAGAAAATGTCACAGTCCAGAAGAGACTGAGAAGATGTGACGACTAAATGCAACGTGGTGTCCTGGATTAGAGCCAGGAACGCAAAAAGGACATTAAAGGAAAAGCTGGTGAAATTCCAATAAATTCTGTAGGTTAGTTAATAGTAATATACCAATGCTAATTTCTTACTTTTGGCAAGTGTGCCACAGTTCTATAAGGTGTTAACTATAGGAGAATCTGAACAAAGGATATGGAAATTCAGTATTAGCTCTGCAACTCTTCTGTAAATCTAAAATTATTCCAAAATAAACACTTTATTTAAAAAATGAAACTTTCATCTGTGGCATCACTCTTCTTATTAACTAATTTCAAACAAAACGAATATGCACATAAGAAGCTGAAATCTTGCCTTTCCTCTGGTTCATCCATAATATCATAATACAGTGTTTAGTGAAGTTGTGAGGTTTAATCAACTCAAAAAGCAACGTTATAAAGCTCTTTGAATTCCCAAGATGAAAGAAAATTATATATAAGTGTGTAAATGAAGTCTTCGTTTGGCCATTCAGAAATGTTCCTGGATATAGGAGGCCTAAATAAGAGATGAATCTTTGTAAGCTGTTTTCTCTAATCAAATCCATTCTGCCTGTACCTGTGAGTGCATAATGCAGAAATGATTGACTAAAAATGGAAACTCCAATCAATTTGATTATTTAATATCATGTATCACACAGCCCCAGCCAAAAAAAAAAGGAATTTTTCTTGCTTATTTCATCTATGATTTTGCTTTTTAAACTCGTGAAATTTAGACTGCATGCAGATAGAAAGGCATTTCCCTGTCCACGGGAACATGGACAGGTAGCACTTTTAACATTGTGAGATGAGAGCCGTCACATGGTTAGTGGTCTATCAAACACACCCCTTTGCAGAAATGATGCAATTCAGCTGGAGGGGCTTCATAGTTTTTGATAAGTTTCCCAGCCCCCAGTACTCAGGGTCATCAATGTGTGGTATTTAACAGGGGCTCTGCTCCACTCTCTGTGGATGTAGGAGAGTCACTCAGATACCTGCCTACCAGCTTTGGTCCCAGCCTTTGACCTTCCACATTATCAGGTTTGCATTTTTGGTTTTCACTGATGATTAAACTTAGAGCAGACTGGCATTTCTGGTATCTGGTTTAAACACAGGCTGCAACTACACCAATACCAAAACTACTACATTTGATTTTATCAACGCAAACTGAGGATCAATCTGGTGAACAAAAATGTTAGTTCCGTTATTGACTCACCCGTCCAGCTTTTATTATTGGTTTCAGCAGAAGGTTGATTCCAAATAATCCAAAATAGAATTTAATTAGGAAGTCCTTCTCTTGGTCTCAAGATATTTATTCATAAGTCAGTTCATATAGCAGGGAAAGCATGGGCTTTATAGTTATACAGATCTTCCTGATACCTTTATTATCTGTGTGACCTTGGCAAGCCAGTTAACCTCCCGGATCGTAATTTCTTTTTCCATGAAATGATAATACAAATACCAACCTTGGGAATTCCCTGGTGGCGCAGTGGTTCCCTGCCTGCCAATGCAGGTGACATGGGTTCAATCCCTGGTCCGGGAAGATCCCACATGCCACAGAGCAACTAAGCCCATGCGCTACAGCTACTGAGCCTGCGCTCTAGAGCCCGCAAGCCACAACTACTGAGCCTGCGTGCCACCACTACTGAAGCCTGCGTGCCTAGGGCCCGTGCTCCGCAACAAGAGAAGCCACCACAATGAGAAGCCCGGGCACTGCAACGAAGAGTAGTCCCTGCTCGCCCCAACTACAGAAAGCCTGAGCACAGCAACAAAGACCTAACACAGCCAAAAATAAATAAATAAACAAATTTATTAAAAAGAGAAGAAAACAACCTTACATAGCTCTGGTTAAGATGGAGTCGATTCAAATATGCAAAAGTACTTACTACGATGCCTGACTCAATAAATTCCCTTTCAACATCAAAATGTTAGAGACAGTGATTCTATTCCAAGTCGCTCACAAAAAAACTAGATAGCCACACTACATAACTGAAATATGTCTGTTTCAATAAAAAAAATAAATTAGAAGAAAACACACTGTTGCCACATTCCTAATTAATGCAACATAGGAAATTTTTTTAAATGAGGAATTAAATTTGTGCTCCTACATGCAATCTAAATATCTTGATTGTTGGCACGTAAAAAAAGTTCATTTAGTAATAAAAGTGATTTTTTGTTTGTTTATCTAACAAATGTCTATTTTCCAGGCATTTTGCTGGGCACTGGAAATAGGGGGAAAAAACCAAAAACAACCACAAAACAAACAAACAAACAAAAAAACAGTGAGCAAATGAAGATGAGGAAACTGTCTTCTTGTTGCTTACAGACTAGTGAGGGAGATATTTAAGAACAAACATACAATTTGAGGCTGAGATAAGGCCCCTGAAAATGCAATGAGTGAGAGTGATGGAAACAAGGATTTCCCCAGATGATGGAAAGGGAGGAAGGTCAGGGTAGGGAAACAGGGACCAACTTACACAGGCAGTGTGTTTGTACATGAGAACGATCTACGGGATGAAATGTTAACTGAACTGTGATTGGTGAAAACAAAAGTGAGAGGGTTTGTTCATGCTTCCTGTGAGGGAATGAGCCAGGGAGGGAAAGAATGAAACAGCGAGGAGACTCCGTTTCCCCTGTGAAGTGGCTAAACATGTAAGGAGGCTGAGTGCGACTGGCTGTTTTCAGGTAGAAACACGTATCTGTGACACTGACATCAGCCACTGAGAAAGGAATTCAAAGGTAGCTGATCCCAGAAAAACACAGATGACCTGCTTTGGAAAATGTAAAATAAATGCGGCTTGCCTGGGCAACAAGAATGTTAGCCATAGGACTGCACCAAAACCCAAGAGTTTTAGGAAGGATAGTTTAGAGACAACAGCCTGAAAAAGCATTTCTTTTAACAGGATAAATGCTTCAAACCTGTGTGAGTAATCCTGGAATTTTCAATAAGCCATATTAATATAAGGAATGACTGAGTCTTGCCTAATAAATGAAAGAATGAAGTTTTAGGAATGCAATCACCATTCCCTAACTCAAATGGCTTATTTCACAACTTAAAGTTTAACATTAAACAAATACACCTCAAGTCACAATGCAATGATGATTGATGTTTTTCATCAACATCCAATTATCATTCCATCAAACCCTGTTGCCTGGGCCAAGGAAAACACAGAGTACGCATCTAGAAAGGGTTATTCTCCATACCATTTCAAAATAACTTGCAGGATATAACTACACTTACTGCATTTCTGACTTGTTAGATCATGTCACAGGGAACCTCGGCGAGAGAGTTTTGGTGTTGTTATCACCTGTGCTTTCCAAAGAATATTAACTGCTTTTGCTATTTGAAGTTAAAAAGGAAAACACCTTTCATTTCTTTGATTTATTCCATTAGAACAATCTGCATCTGTGCGTTCTTTGTCTTTTGTTAGCTGTGAAGGCAGCCACTTAGGTATCGAACATGATGTCAGGCTGTGGTGTGAGAGGTCTTGCAGGAGGTACAAAACCTGAAGGGATTTCAGAAAAACAAAAACAAAATAAAAACATCCCTTTGACAGGGCTTCAAAGGAGACCATCACATTCAGGAATGGCTCTTCAAAAAAAAAGCACAATCACTTCCCATTTTGTTCTGGGCTCAGACAGTGGTTCAAAAGGGGAGTGATGGATGGCTTGAAGGCCGCTGTTGTAAAAACGCCCCACGTTCACAGGGAGGCCTTTTGTCCCAGCTCACTTTGCAAGCAGCTCCCTCAAAGAAGCAGGAAGCTTTCTCACCACTTCTCAAAGGACTCTCCTCTCGGGAGGCAGCAACAGCTGCCTCACCCTCAGCAGTTCCTTGCTGAGGAAGACAAAGAATGCACCTTCCCTGCCTGAAACTGCAGGGAGGGATGAGCCTTGAAATGTAATTAATTGCTCAAATTGGAATTTGGCCAGAACCCCAGGGCTAACAACTACACTTACAGGGGAGGAAGAAAGGCTTTAATGAACTTAGAAAAAAGAGATCTAAAAATTATATCAAAACAGACAACACAATATATCTCACCGTGACACCGCAGCAGGGAATGACTTGGATAGGAGGAAGGAGGGAAGGAAGCTGGGTCTCTTGGGATTCTGGCTCTCCACAGTGTGAATAAAATCACTAAGATGACTTTGCCCCACTTCTAAGAACTTGCCTCACACCAGAATGACAATTAAAGAGCGGATCTGGCTTGACTTTAATATTATTTTAATCTTAACCTCAGTAAAAATGGATACACTCTTATTAAGGACACGGGTTCCTATGTGAGTGGCCTACACCAAGGCTTATGCAGAGCAGCACTCAGGGCCCTGAACCCTACAGCCCTTGCCAGATTCTCCTCGACCAACCTTAGAGTCTCACTGTGTGCAGTACATGAGAAGACAAGGAAGGGGGCCCCCAGCTATGGAAATTCAAATTCAATTCAGCCAACATTTGGGGGGGCAAGTGGGACTGGGTGCTAAAAGCTGTAGGGCATCACAACAAGTATCTCAGGTAAAAGATGTTAATGGGCCACTCTGGGCTTTGGAGAGGTGGAGGGAAAAGACACAGCTGGCCTTTGACTTGAAACCCAGAGCATGAGAGGGGTATCAACGCCGAGAGCAATGACTTCTCTAAAGAAATGGGCTCAGAAAGCACAGCCAGATGCACGAGACACAGCACACAAGGTCCAAAAATGGTGTTTAGGGATGGGCAGGACACCATACCTGACAAGTGGGAGAGTGATTTCCCAGTGGGTGGGCATCATCTATGGCAGAGGATCTGGGCCAGGAGATAGTTGGCAGGCAAGAACCCTGGAGGTCATCATTCAGTCTTTCAACAAATACATATTGGACGTCTACTGTGTTACAGATGCTATGCTTGATGTTGGGGGTATAAGTGCTCAGCATGATAGACAGAGTCATCTGGGAACTTAGTTCACAGGCCACAGTAAGTCAGCAAGAGATCTAGATTCATGGGCCAGAATCTAGTTCTCTTTGGTAGGAGAACCAGAGGCCAGCTTTCAGATCAGAGGTCCCCATTCTAAACAGTGACAGCTTACGAATAAGTAACTAGGAAACATGAAAATCAGAGTCTATAGACAAATATTTTTCAAAGTAGGTTTCACAGATAAAGAGCAAAGAAGTGAAGGAGGTCTTTCTTCTGACCAATGAACCTATGTGCTTTCATGTGGCCTCCTTGTAAACAAACCCATTTTGTACTGGTTGAAGAATACATTGTCTCATGTAGGGCTTAAAATTTAATAATAATATGCTCTAAGTTTACCATTCACATATACTTAATAAATATTTATTAATCATCTACTATGTACTAGGTACTGTGTCAGGTCCTTACATGCCAAGATGAAGATAAGTCCTGCCCTCAAGGAGCTGGTAGTTAATTGGAGACAGACACGAAAACAAGCTATCATGAAACAATGTAAGAAATGCCATAACTGCCTCCTACCCCTCCACCTGCATCCCACTAGGATTCTGATCCAATGGACCCAAGATGGAATTTGGGTCATCGAGAGCTCGGCCTAGGCCAGGAAATTATAATAGAGATGAAAAGAAGCAGAAAGGTCCACTTCAGAGGCAAAATGCTTATGCAAAGGCTAAGTGGGACACTCAGATGAGGCAACAGGTCTAAAGCCTGCAATACTGGGTGGACCTAGGATGAAGTGGGGGCTGAAGGAGAGAACTCTGTGTGATATGACACAGAGAAGGAAGCTGCTCAAAAAGTGAAAATGTGGCTTATTGATCTGGCTTTAGAGGGAAAGGGAGGTTAAACAAGTTTCAAAAAGTCAAAGCAGGGCTTCCCTGGTGGCGCAGTGGTTGAGAGTCCGCCTGCCGACGCAGGGGACACGGGTTTGTGCCCCGGTCTGGGAGGATCCCACATGGCGCGGAGCGGCTGGGCCCGTGAGCCGTGGCCGCTGTGCCTGCGCATCCGGAGCCTGTGCTCCGCAACGGGAGAGGCCACAACAGTGAGAGGCCCACGTACCGCAAAAAAAAAAAACAAAAAAA
>NW_006795399.1:1335995-1349145 GCF_000442215.2 Lipotes vexillifer
GCACCCTCCGGAGCCTGTGCGCCGCAACGGGAGAGGCCACAACAGGGAGAGGCAAAGGTATCGGAAAAAAAAAAAAAAAAAAAGTCAAAGCAGGGTAATATAAAAGGCAAATGCATAAAGCTCAGAGAACAGAGAGGGTGAGGATGGGGCCTCAGCTGTGGTGCAGCAGAGACGGGTTTCTGGAGGGATTAACGGAAGGAAGGATAGTGATTTGATTTTCTAAGACTGAGCAGGAGTTAATCAGATGCAGGAAAAAAGGAACATTCCAAGGAGAGGCAACCCCCCAGCAGAGACATGGCTGCTTTCTGAGACCTTGTTGCAATTGGCCTACTGGCTGGGCTTCTATGGAGCAGCTGCATGAGATGACGTTAAACCAGAAGACAGGAGTCAGATTAATGTTATTTTCATCTTAACCTCTTAATGGAGTAGACGCAGGGAGAAAATGTTCTTGTTTACATTCTTTGGGTAGCTGATCTATAAATCACAAACTTATAGACTTAGGGATATTATAGAAACTATCCAGTAAAGATTTTTTTTTTTTTTAGTAATGATTATTTTTATTGACTCCTTCAAAAATTAGTTTCTATTTAGCCCACCATAAGTCAACTAGAATTATTTGTGGCTTGCTAACAGTTCAATACCTTCGTCATTTCTTAGGAAAGCACTAAATCTGCTTTGTTCAGTTAAAAATGAACATGTCTCCTGATGGAATTGCAGCCCCTTATATGATCCCAGTACTTAATCACTGTTAAATATAAATTTAAGTGCTGAGGGCTTAAAAGTTGCATAGCTTTTACTTTTGGATCTTCAACCTGTCATATACTTATTTTCTCAGATTTCCTCATTTAAAAATGACATGAGATAAGATTCAGTCATTAGCCACAAATTAAAGATTTGCCACAAGATACTTCAGTCCTATGTAGGCTAAAATTCTGTTGCTGGCTATTTATGGAATTAATCTTTAAAGTCAACAATCCAGCATCGAGAGGAACTTGGTTGCTGTGCCATTGTTTAAACAATTATTTGGGTGCTTGCTGTGGTGGTGATGTGTCAAATACTGCTCCTAATTATAAAAATCCTATCCTTGGATCAATCTGTACCCAGGTAACATATTTTCTTCTTTAGGCACGTGCTTTTAAATATTACCAAATGCATAATCACATAAAATTACGGATTAAACTTTTGGAACAAGTAGCTGGGATCGTTTGGTGCTAATAGCAGCCAAGGCCGAGATTTGTGTTATACAGAGCAGGAAACTGTGAGCACTTTCATCAGATCTATTTATCGTTCAGCTTAGTTTGTAGTCTTTATTCTGGGTGAATTAATAATAACCCTTTAGAATCACAGAGGACCTTTCTTATGAGAATACAAAGCATTCTCTCATACCTTCTCTAATTCATTTTGCAACAACCCCGTAAAGCAGGAAGGGTCAGGTATTCAGACAGGAAACCAAAGCAGACGCTAAATGACTTTCCCCGGGACATATGGTTAGCCACAGACAGAGCCGTAACAAGAATGTGAGTCCCTTGACATCAAGGTCAGCATGGATGCCATCAGAGTGGTGATTCTCAAAGGAGGATCTGTGAAGGCTCTCAGCTTATCCACAGGCTGGGGGCTATGAAGTCAAAAACATGTCCATTCACTGTTACTATTAATTCTATACAATGAATGTCTGGGATGTGACAATCGCTGTAATATGGTTGCCGGTGTGAGGACGCCTGTCTTTAAAAAAACATATAAAACAACCCTCTCCCTGAGCCCTTCTTCTTGCGCTACTACTCTACTATTCAATTTCACTCCTTTTCTCCTTCCTTCCTTCCTTTTTTCCCCCATCAAGAACAGGACTGAGACACACAGGCTGCAATCCTGGCACAACTTCAAACTAATAATTTAAAATCTTTGTTCAACACTTATTTAGTATGGAATGGGAGACACCAATTTTCTAATAGTAAAAGTATTCTAGAAAAACAGATACACTTAATAATTCACATCAGCTGACTGACATGGGTTTCATTATTTTTCCTCCGGTCGTGTTTTTGCAATAATTTTTCAAATAATGACTTCTTGGGAAACATATTAAAGGATTTGAAATGTAAGCAATAAAATAAATCACTTGCTCCCTGTAAACAGCACCCCGCCCGTGCATTATTCAGGTTCAGAATTTAGCTGACTGTAACTGCTGAATTCAAAGACCAGTCAACTTTCATATGTATGCTACAATAGTACTAAACACACACACACCAGAGATTGATTAGCATATATGAGGGAAAGTTCTAATTTTTCACTTTTCACTGGAGGGCACAGTCTACTTTGGTGAGAGGAGAATGGGACCAGTTATCATTTTGCTCGTTCTGTAAAGAGCCCTGAGTAGAGCCTTGAAATCACTGGCACCATATTTCTAATTGTTTCCCCAGAACTGTACATCTGCAGCCCTAACCCTTCTCAGAGCTCCAGGCTCACTTTCTAATTGCCTGATTGCAAAATCCCTGTGCAGGTCACTTCTCCACATCAAACTCCATAGGTCCAAATCAACTCAACATCTCTCCTCCAAAATCCTCCAGTTTATGTCTTGAGACTCAAAAAAATATTTCTTTCATGGAAATCTCCTTCTGCATTTCTATAGTCACTAACTTTCGTTTGTTGGCTCATTCATTCAATAGTACATTCAGGAGTCCCTAGGCACTATTCTAGGCACTAGGAAACCAGAGACCCTTAGGAAATCACCTAATGAGCAGTGATAGTTACAATCCCCAGATTACAATTATTATAGCGCTACACCCTGGCTCTGTTACCTCACCCCCGAACAACTGCAATAATCCTTTCCAGGTCCATTTTCTTCTTCCCCAGATCTATCCATCCTATTCCTCCCATTTAATCTATCTTATTACCCTATAGCTGCATTACTTTTCTTAAAAATCCTCTACTCAAAAACAGTCTGTGAATTTCTATAGCCAATGAAATAGCCCACATTAGGGTCCTCGGCAATCTGGGCAGGGTGTCGTAGAGAACAGAGCCCTCACCTGCGCCTGGGGGACCAGGTTTCAAGACTGACCCCCAACGCTGATGCGAGAGTGACAGAGCCCTTCACCACCCCGTGCCTCAGTCGCCTCACTTGTAAATGAGAAGATCAGACTAAAAATGTATTCATGTCTAAAATCCTTTCCACGTCTGAAATGTTATGCTTCAGTCGATGAATGTGCTCCAGCTAGTGGACAACTTGTTTTTCCCATTCAGGTCGTGTTCCTCCGCCCCAGTGTCCTGACTCTAAAATACCCATCTTTACTCTCCTTCCTCTTTCCCATTAAAAACCATGCACATCCCACATGGTTTTGTTCGAAAGTCACCCTTTAATCCGTGGACTAGGAGTGAGATCCTCATTTGAACTCTCCTATGACTTTGTACATACCACTTTCTTGAATCAAGTATCCTGTGATTGAAGTGACTTTAAAATCCACACACTGTAAGTCAGATGTAAAGAAACGTTATTTAATCACAAGCCTCTATTGTCTGTGAATAGCAATGGAAAAAAATACCTTATCTGGGTAACAGAGTCAATTTTTGTTTAAAGCTTATTCTCTTGCAGTTTAGCTAGGTGTATTTGGGGTACATGTTTTCACAGTTATCTCACACCTCTATATCTTAGTCTTTCTCCCCCAGCAGCTTCTGAGCAACAAGAGATTCCTAGAAAACATCATGGCGGCAGGGCTGAGAGGTCCCTGTCACCTGTGCAGTCCTCAGCTCCTCACTGGTCTCACCGAGCCATGTCACCTCACTTGGCCATTGGATGAAGTCCTCTTTGCCTGCTGCATCTCCTGGTACTCCCCTGGCCTGCATGCATCTGCTACTGATGCCCAGAGGGCCCACCATGGCTCCCGACCAAACACTGCCCATTTGACCTTGTCCTGCCCTGACATTAGGTCTCCTTGCTTCCCCTTCTGGGCCTGGGCATTTCTGCATCTCCCCATGACACACATGGGCTGCAGGCTGCAGGGGACCAGGGGTGGGAGGGGCTCCATCTCAAGCGCTCTACAGACTGAACACACACAATCATTTCTGCTCTACTGGAGTTGCTCCATGTTATTGTGGGACAAGAGTTGCAGAGCAGCAAAAAGTTATAGACATTAAAATTACC
Source organism: Lipotes vexillifer (assembly GCF_000442215.2). NCBI lineage: Eukaryota > Metazoa > Chordata > Mammalia > Artiodactyla > Lipotidae > Lipotes > Lipotes vexillifer. The sequence goes on from NW_006795399.1 coordinate 1,340,128, forward strand.
CAATTACTCCACTCATTCTGTTTTATGTTTACTTATTTGAGACTATGCTTTATTCTTCCTACTAGAAGAAACCTGTGTTCAAATTGTGGTTTACTCTTCTCTGTATCCTTCCCCATAAACTAGCCCTAGAAATCTGCAAGTCTTCTGCCATATTTTTCTATCAATTTATTAGATGTTGATTTCTCTTTTTTCTTATAAGAAGAGAAAAGGAAAGCAGGTATACAGAACAGACGGGATTAAGAAAATGGATTTAAATTCTTTCTGTGCTTTATAGCTAGGAATTATGAACATTTATCACAGAAGACAAATTTGACAATTAGAAGAAATTTCACTAAACTGAACGAATTGCAGTGTTTATATGATATGGAGGATTTAAAAGCCAATATAATCTTATATCATATTTACAAAAGTATCATGTCCAAGCCTAAGAAAGTTTATTAGTTATTATTTGTATGCTAGTTACAGAAAAATGTGCTACATGGCTTTATACAAAACGGCTCTTATTGTCTCATGCAACAAGCAGTATTGTAATGGCAGCCCATGGAGGATATGCCAGCTCAGAGATAGAAACTAGGAACCAGGGCTTTTTTATTCTCCAACATCAGCATCCTTGCTACCTCCTCAAAGTCATATGAGGGATGCTACACTTCCAGGTATCTTCTCCTCATCCTAGACAAGAGAAGGATAAAGGGTTCTCTCCCTAGAAGATGTTCACCTTTTCGTTCAGGAAAAAATGTTCTTCCTAGAGACTGTACCTGAGCAGGACTCTATGGGGCCTTCCCAGGACAGGAACACCACCCCACCGCATGACCTCCTTTTGCCTCTTTTTTGTAGAAAAATTTCTGCCTCCTAGGCCTTCCCCAAGTTACAAAGAACAAATTTAATCAGAGAAGTGAGAAAATGCAAAAACAAAGGAAAACAGTCAAGCAAGACAAAATAATAATAGCTTAGGCATTAAACAAAGTCAAGGAACTTTAGTTCCTCCTCAAGGGCTATAGATAATATTCTGAGCCATATCCTTGAGCTGTTCTTCAGATACTGAAAGCCCCACAAGGTGGAAGTTAACTGCATGCTGACCAAAAGCAAGTAGACCCCAAACCAGTTGGAGCTAGGTCGATGATGTTGACTTCTGAAACACCACCCTGTTCCCTCACCACCAACCGAGCAGAAGAATGTCTAGGAGCTGATCACACACCCTACAAATCCCCTCCCTCACCCTGTCTTAAAATCCTTTCCCTGAAAGCCATTGAGGAATTCAGGCCTTTTGAGCATTAGCTGCCTGGACTCCTTGTTTGGTGCCCTGCAATAAATGCTGCACTTTCCTTCAACACAAGCCAATGTCAGTAGATTGGCTTTACTGCACACAGGTGAGTGGACCCAACTTTGGTTTGGTAATAAGACTTCTACTTACATATCATTAGCTAAGAATATTCTTTAGGTCCTCTCCATCTCCCCATAACTGGAAGAGAGTCAGGGACAGTGAGTGTTTTAATTTTCCTGCCTTGAAAAAAAACACAGGAGAAAAGAAGATTGTGAAAAGAAGGCACTCAATTTTGAGTACCATCTTTAACAAGGAACAGATGACAGAACAGCTCTTGCTGAAGAGAGAAATATTTAGCCTCAAGAATAGGAAACTGTATAAAAAAACACCTGTCTTGAAGTATTTGAAGGGCTATTATAAGAAGGAGACTTGTTTGTGTTGTTCAAAAAGGCAGATCCAGAATCAATAGGTGGGTCTTACTGGGGAACATTTCCTACTTTACCTTAGTCAGAGCACATTTGTTTTCAAGAAAATAAACCTAACCAAATTAGATTAAGATACAAGTACAATTGACCCTTGAACAACATGTGTTTGAACTGCATAGGTCCACTTATATGTGGATTTTTGTTGTTGAAGTATAGCTGATTTATAATAATGTTATATTAGTTTAAAGTGTACAACACAGTGATTCAGTATTTTTCAAGATTAGCGCATTTTTTTTCAGTAATACATACTACAGTGCTACACGATCCAAGCTTGGTTGAATCTGAGGATGCAGAACCACAGATAAGGAGGAACTGCTTCTCTAGAGGAACAGTATATACGAAGGGCTGACTATACATTACAAGTGGATTTTCAACTCCTTGGAGGGTCGGTGCCCCTAACTCCCACATTGTTCTAGGATCAACTTAGTTAATGACAATAACACAGAGGAATATCATGGAGCATGAGGTACAGCAGGTATCACGGGACCTCAAAGCCATCAGGCATTATCTCTCTCTCCCCTTCCTTCCCTTCCCCTCCCCTCTCCTCTCCTTCTCTCAGTCTTCCTCTCTGTCTGTCTGTCTCCATTTCTCTCTGTCTCTCCGCCTCTCTCTCACATGTGCACGTGGCCTTTCATATCTGCTCCACTTTTTTACAGATTGTTGCAGTATTGCTCTCTCTCTGCACACAGCACACCAGTTCTCTGCTAAACTCATTTCTTACTCATGGCCCACCTCAGGTATCCCAAAAGGATGAATTCCTATAGTTTAAAAAGTTGGTTTCTGGTCTTGATTTCAAATTTCTAAGAGGACAATATCTCACTGAACCAGCGAAATTCATATGTTTACCCCTGGTTCTATCAGATGTAATCAAGAAAAACAAGGATCCATGGGACATGGGGTTATCCTTACTTAAACTGTGACAAGGCAAATTCTCTAAGAAGACTTGGAGATAGAGACGAAATCATGGACATATCAAGTAAATATTCCCATGTCTGCCCTCTGTCATTCATCTTCCTCTCTACTGTCAAATTAATCTTTCTGAAAGACAGTTTCATTTATATCATGTATCCACCTATTCACAAACCTTCCATGACTAGACTGTCTACAAAATATCACCTGGCACTCAAGGTTCTTCGCAATGTAGTCCCAACGCACTTTCCTAATTTGATTTTTTACTACTCCCCTCTCTTGCTCCAATCAAATACAGAGAAGTCTTCTACCCTTTCCCCTGTACTTTGGGTGACCACACATGTGGTTTGCCCGGGACAGTCCCAGTTTGTTCTGTTGCTTAGGTACAATTATTAAAAGTGCCCAATTTTTAGTCTCTAATGTACCCTGATTTAGATGACAGAGGAATGATCTTCCTACCTAGAGGCCCATCCCCTCATCAACTTCAAGTTGCCAAAGCTTCACTATTACTCAACATCCAGGAAAAATGCCAACTTATTTTTACACAAAGCCTTCTCCAACCTAAGAAGGTCAAAATAATGCCTCTTTCCTCTTAACTCCTTTAGCATTTTATTTGCTTCTTCCCTTTATTATCCTTGACACTTCCTATATTTTATCATAATTGAAATTTCTGATTGCCCTTGTGCTCATTTGGAGGACCCAGATGAAAAATTATACAATTACCTTGCTTTTGTTAGGATGTAAAAACAAGAAATGTGTTCAGCCGACCAAGGTGGTTTATCATGCTGTAGAAATGCACCTGGAAAGCACTAAGAAAACAAAATTGCATGGATGAGTGAAATCAACTAAAAATCAAATTTTAACATTAACTCAGTGGCTGCTCTAGGAAACTGAAACAAAATCCCTTTGTTGTGTGTGTCTTAACTTCACTGTCAGGTTCCAGTTAGCTCCAGAGAAAGGCTGATACATCAACAACAGAGGCGGCAGGGCTGGGCATGGTGGCAATTCTGGGTACAGTTCTTGCACTCACCACCTCAGACTCTCTTACCCCTTTCCTGGTGTCTGATGGTAAAGTCATAGAGTCAGGCTCTCAAGGCAGACAGGCCTGGGTCAAACCTCAGCTTTGTCACTTCTAGCTCTATGTCCGGGGCCAGTTACTCATTCTCTTTGAAGCCTTGGTTTCCCCATCCATAAAATAGAGTTTGACAGTGCAGATCCCATAGAGAAGTTTTGAGGACTAAAAGAGAGATAATGGGTGTAATCTGCTTTGCACAGTATGATTCTATAATTATATTTTTATCATTATATGGTTCAAAGCCTATGAAACATGTATCCCTGAGCACCCATGGAATTATTGCCAGGATATCATAAAGTTACATATACACCAAGCACTGCTGACAGTTGAGTAAATAATATGTCTCACATGCATAAGTGCCATTATTTTTTGAAGTATTAGAATTAATACAATAAGAAATAAACTTAAAGTATTCTGAATACAGCAATTATTATTATTTACTTCATCAGTAGAGACTAATAGTGTTAACTGGATCAGATGACTGGCCATGAGAGTTTTAGATGTTAAAAGTGACTCCATATTTGAAACGGGTGGTAGTTCCTGCATTCACTTTCCAATTCCTGATAGACTCTTTCAAAGGAGAATTTTCCACTTCTCCAGGTCTCTATGACCAGCTATTTTCCATGACATACATAGCTGGCTCCACTGGCTTCTGCAGGGCTGGGGCACTGAGCCTGGGCCAGCATCTGTGTGTGGCCAAGTGTTCTGGAATCTTACAGTGGATGTGAGGGTGGGGATTACTTGCCCATGACTTGTGAGACAGGAACTGAAAAGGTAATCAGGCAAAGAGCCTCTAGGAAGTGCCAATCAAATTCCCAGATGTTTATGCAAATGTGTTATCAATTAAAAGTTGTTGGGCAGGAAGGGAAAGTTCAGGTACAAACTTAAGGAGATGCAACTTAGGGGACCCTGGAGAGGCAATGTTCAAAGCAGAGGCTCTGGTAAGCAGATATCCGCCTCAACTCTCTATTGGAGGAAAGAGCATCTAAAATCTACATGGGCAAGTGAACACAGTTCTGCTATTACAGTGTCATTTTTTTCATGAAAACATATCATACCCTCAAATTGAGTGTCAGTACTTTACGTACAAATGTAAAGTCTGACTCAAATTTATACCCCGTGTAATATCTAGAAGAGTGTCTTGCACGTATCAGGTGTTCAAGAGCTGTCTCCTAACTATTAGCATCATTCAGCCTTGGAAGAGGCTGCCCTCTCTGATGATACACATTACATCCCTCGTGGTATTTAAGCAATGTCTCATAAACAATTGTGTACTGGGGAGATCTTCAAGATGGTGGAGGAGAAAGACGTGGAGATCAACTTCCTCCCCACAAATACATCTACATGTGGAACAGCTCCTACAGAACACCTACTAAACACTGGCAAAAGACCTCAGACTTCCCAAAAGATATATTTTTTTTCCTTCTTCTCTTTTTGTGAGTATGTATGTGTATGCTTCTTTGTGTGATTTTGTCTGTATAGCTTTGCTTTTACCATTTGTCCTAGGGTCCTGTCTATTGTTTGTTTGTTGTTTGTTTTTGTATAGTTTTTAGTGCTTACTATCATTGGTGGATTTGTTTTTTGGTTTGGTTGCTCTCTTCTTTCTTTTCTCTTTTCTTTTTTTATTACTTTTTACTTCTTTTAATTTTAATAATTTTTTCTAGTTTTTTTTTTTTTTGCGGTATGCGGGCCTCTCACTGTTGTGGCCTCTCCCGTTGTGGAACACAGGCTCCGGACACGCAGGCTCAGCGGCCATGGTTCACGGGCCCAGCCGCTCCGCGGCATGTGGGATCTTCCCGGACCAGGGCACGAACCCGTGTCCCCCACACTGGCAGGCGGACTCTCAACCACTGCGCCACCAGGGAAGCCCTCCAGTTTTTATTTTAATAACATTTTTTTTCTTCCTTTCTTTCTTTTTTTCTCCTTTCTCTTTTGAGCCATGTGGCTGACAGGGGCTTGGTGCTCCAGCCGCGTGTCAGACCTGTGCCTCTGAGGAGGGAGAGCCAACTTCGGGACATTGGTCCACCAGAGACCTCCGAGCTCCACATAATATCAAACGGTGAAAGCGTGCCCAGAGACTTCCATCTCAGTGCTAAGACCCAGCTCCACTCAACAACCAGCAAGCTACAGTGCTGAACATCCTATGCCAAACAACTACCAAGACAGGAACACAACCCCACCCATTAGCTGAGAAGCTGCCTAAAATCATAATAAGGTCACAGACACCCCAAAACACACCACTGGACACAGCCCTACCCACCAGAAAGACAAGGTCCAGCCTCATCCACAAGAACACAGGCACCAGTCCCCTCCACCAGGAAGCCTACACAACCCACTGAACCAACCTTAGCCACTGGGGCAGATGCCAAAAACAATGGGAACTACCAACCTGCAGCCTGTGAAAAGGAGACCCCAAACACAATAAGTTAAGCAAAATGAGAAGACAGAGAAACACACAGCAGATGAAGGAGCAAGGTAAAAACCTACCAGACCAAACAAATGAAGAGGAAATAGGCAGTCTACCTGAAAAAGAATTCAGAGTAATGATAATAAAGATGATCCAAAATCTTGGAAACAGAATGGAGAAAATACATGCAATGTTTAACAAGGGCCTAGAAGAACTAAAGAGCAAACAAACAATGATGAACACGATAAATGAAATTAAAAATACTCTAGAAGGAATCAATAGCAGAATAACCGAGGCAGAAGAACGGATAAGTGACCTGGAAGATAAAATAGTGGAAATAACTACTGCAGAGCAGTATAAAGAAAAAAGAATGAAAAGACTTGAGGAAAGTCTCAGAGACCTCTGGGACATTAAACACACCAACAGAGGGGGCAAGGTCCTGAGGTCTGCGCCCGCTGCGTGGCCAGACGCAGCAGGCATGGCGGAGGATGGAGGTGGTAGCGTCCAACGCAACGGTCGGGGTTGCCCGTGAGAAGGTGGCGGTGTAGGCACATGGGCTATGTGGAGGCCGGCGGTGGTGGCCGGGCCATGGCAGGAGACCGTTTTCGTTGGGCTCTCTGAGGTGTGCTCCCTGAAGTCTCGGCGAGCCGTAACCCATGGGCTCGTTGAGCAGCCGAGTGCTGCGCTACCCGGAGCGAGCCGGAGCCCAGCAGGAGCCGGGTTCTGGGGCTGTGGGCTCGGCCTGGAGGCCGGAGGGTGGTGGCGATGTGGCCGCCCACGGCTTCTGTTACTGTCCGGGCAGCCGTAAGCGCAAGTGGAGCAGAGGGGCCTTCTGCTACTGTCACCCCAATTCCGAGACAGACGAGGATGAGCAGGAAGGGGACGGGCAGCAGCGACTCCTCAACACCCCTCAAAGGAAAAAATTGAAGAGTACGTCCAAATATATTTATCAAACATTATTTTTAAATGGTGAAAACAGTGACATTAAGATTTGTGCTCTAGGAGAGGAGTGGAGCTTACACAAAATATATTTATGTCAATCTGGCTACTTTTCTAGTATGTTTGGTGGTTCATGGAAGGAGTCCAGCATGAACATTATTGAACTGGAGATTCCAGACCAGAATATTGATATAGAAGCACTGCAGGTGGCATTTGGGTCATTGTATCGAGATGATGTCTTAATAAAGCCCAGTCGTATTGCCATTTTGGCAGCAGCTTGTATGCTGCAGTTGGATGGTTTAATACAGCAGTGTGGTGAGATGATGAAGGAAACGGTTAATGTGAAAACCGTATGTGGCTATTACACATCAGCAGGGACCTATGGACTGGATTCTGTAAAGAAAAAGTGCCTTGAATGGCTTCTAAACAAGATGTTAAAAAACAAACAACAACAACAACAAAAAGATGCAAAAAACAGAAAGGATACACATAGGATCACAGGGAGCCACGACCTTGTGAAGGTGTGTTGGTGGAGCTTGGGAGCCAATAGCTTGATTAGAGCCATTCATACTTCTCTCTGTTTAAACTCTCTGCCTTAACAAAAGAGCAAGCATGCAGGGGCACTGAACTGTTTTCAATGTTCTGTACATGACACAGGCTTCTATGCTGTTCATGTGTTTTGATATAAAGTTGAATAAACAAACTCTAGTTGTTGCCATTGTTTTTTTTTTTGCTTTTTTTTTTAACATCTTTATTGGAGTACAATTGCTTTACAACGGTGTGTTACTTTCTGCTGTATTACAGAGTGAATCAGCTATATGTATACATATACCCCCCATATCTCCTCCCTCTTGCATCTCCCTCCCTCCCACCCTCCCTATCCCACCCCTCTAGGTGGTCACAAAGCATGAAGGTGATTTCCCTGTGCTATGCAGCTGCTACCTACTAGCTATCTATTTTACATTTGGTAGTGTATATACGTCCATGCCACTCTCTCACTTTGTCCCAGCTTACCCTTCCCCCTCCCCGTGTCCTCAAGTCCATTCTCTACGTCTGCGTCTTTATTCCCGTCTTGCCCCTGGGTTCTTCAGAACCTTTTTTTTTTTTAGACTCCATATAGATGTGTTAGCATATGGTATTTATTTTTCTCTTTCTGACTTATTTCACTCTGTATGACAGTCTCTAGGTCCATCCACCTCACTACAAATAACTCAATTTCGTTTCTTTTTATGGCTGAGTAATATTCCATTGTATACATGTGCCACACCTTCTTTACCCGTTCTTCTGTCTATGGACACTTAGGTTGCTTCCATGTCCTGTCTATTGTAAATAGAGCTGCAATGAACATTGTGGTACATGACTCTTTTTGAATTATGGTTTTCTCTGGGTATATGCCCAGTAGTGGGATTCCTGGGTCATATGGTAGTTCTATTTTTAGTTGTTTAAGGAACCTCCATACTGTTCTCCATAGTGGCTGTATCAATTTACATTCCCACCAACAGTGCAAGAGGGTTCCCTTTTCTCTACACCCTCTCCAGTACTTATTGTTTGTAGATTTTTTGATGATGGCCATTCTGACTGGTGTAACACAGTATTGTAAAGAAATTATACTCCAATAAAGATGTTTAAAAAAAATTGTGTACTGAAAATTAGAAAAAGTTTAGTAAAACATATGTTAGTGAGGCCATAGAAGAATTGGACATGAAGACATCCAAAACTGCTTCTAATGCCAAGCATCAGTGCTTCTATGTTCTGAAGTTAACGTCTACAGTTCTATGATAATGAAAATTTTGACTCAGTGATTTAATGGACAGCACTCTTGAAAATAAAATTCAAGCAATATTATGCCTGATAGAAAGCATTTTTTTAAAGTTCTTACGGATTTTTAAAATTGTATAATTGCAAATGTTCATTAGGATATAACTGAGTAGTCCTCTTTCCC
>NW_006795399.1:1349155-1351479 GCF_000442215.2 Lipotes vexillifer
CCCTACTTACTAGTATGTGCCAGGGTGCCATAATTATGAGTAATTATGAAAGGAGAAAGGAAAACTCAAAATGAAATTTATTTTATTCCTCTCCGTAAAAATGCCTTGGCAAATCTAGGAAAATTATTATAGATGTAGAGAAGCTCTACTTTGGGGAAAAGACATTAAAATAGGGCATGGAGAAAAGAAAAAAAAAAATCACATAATAGATGGAAATATTACACAATACTCCATACATGAAAATGCCTGTTCTCTTTTGCACAGAAATAATAGAGGAATGTAGTAAAATCTGTTCACCATCCACGGAGGTCCAAGTGTTAGAAGGTGTTTTATGTACTTTGCCTTTTTATCGTACCTCTGATTTTGGTTAGTTTATGGCTCTGCTTCAAGTTTACTTTTATAGAGATTAATGCAATTTATACAGTATATTTCATTTTATGATATACTTAACAATAAGTGGATAGTAATTAAGGTTGTGTGATATGGAAGAAAAATGCCCAGGAACTAAATACATTTAAAAAAAAAATGTGCTCTTTGAGTTTAATAGCATTTGAAGTATTTAAATAGCTTAAATTAAATTAAAGTTAATAGAGTTTAATTAAGGTTATAGTCAAAAAAGAAATATTCTCTCATAAAAAAGAAAGTTATTCTGGAGTCATGGACGTTTTTGCTCTTGATTCTCCGTGAAGGAACAGCTTTGGGTTATTAGGAGTCTTCACGATTACTGTGCAGTCAAAGGCTCATGAATTGATGACGTTGCATGAGAACTAAGAAGTATTCCATTTCCACAGGTGAAATTTCTTACAGAAAACCCCAATGTAGATATGCAGAAATTGTTAACACATCAGGCCAACCAAAATTCTATTACATTCCACATTCAAACATGCAGCAAAAATGATTGACATGAAGTGGAAATGGAGAATACCCTCTCTAGCCAATCTTGTGCATAGGGAACCTCAGAGATGCTTCTCCCTAAATCAGACAAGTGAGGACTTGTTTAGGGTTTTTTGTTTGTTTCTCATTTAAACTGTGCAATGATGGACTTAGTTCTTGCATTGGACAGTGGCCTGCTTAGTTCTGGCATTGGACAGTGGCCTGCTTAGTTCTTGAATTGGATGGTGGCCTGCTTCTAAAGGCAGGATCAGGAGAGGAGTTGATGAGATAGTAGGAGGCTAGCAGAGCTTCAGAAGCCAGCAGAACCTGACTGATGGCACCATCCTGGCTTCTGATAGGGCCAATCTTAATACCATCACCTACACTGTCAGGGTCTCTGTGTTCACTAGTATTGGTATGTTTTTCCCAGATGTATGGATTGGCATATGACATATGGGTCAAATACCCATTTCCATTCCCTTAATAAATCAAATTCTAATGCTCTTAAAAAAATAAATTCTAAATATATAAAGCAACAACATCAATTTCATTTAAGTTTATCTTTATCCTTATATAGGTAAATTCAGATTTTTTTTAATGAAAATAAACCCGAAATTAGTCACACACACACACACAGAACAACTCTGGGAGGGAAGAAAAGAAAACCTGCAAAATAGAAAATATAAGGACTATTCAACTACAAACTGAACTCCCTTATTTTTCCTCTTGGCTCAGATGAAATGAAGCTGGAGTGATGTTAAGCTACATTGTCATTTCCATGGGAAGAGTAAAGGAATGACAAAGTCTAATCCTCTATGCATGGAGGCCAAACTACTTAGCTCTACTTTTGATTTTGGTTTGTTTATAAATGTATCTCACATTTTCTTTTGTAATCATTAGTCCAGCAAATGTTGCATAGCACTTGGCACAATGCAGTTACTGAATAATGAATGAAAGAATTAGTTAATTAGTGAAAGAATATAAATTTCAGATGTCTTTACTCATTTGCTTAACTAAGATCCCAATCAAAACCGAAAGCCTCTTTTGGGTTACCCTGTGAGTATTATAAGAGAACAATTCTCTCATTTCTAAAAAGAAAAAGGACTGACCTCTTTTTAATCAATTGAAACCCCCATCATTATTCTTAAATTTTAAAACAGAGCTTTAAAAGAATTCCTCCAATTACTTTAAAAGAAAACAAACACAACTTCAAGTGTGATTTTCTGGTGACTTGGGTTCTTGATATTCTTTGATTTGCTTACTTTTTGTATAAAATGAATGGTGATTAAAGTATCTTATCATCCAAGTCACTATGAGTGGTGTAGTAAAGTATAAAAAACATGAAGAAATATAATATGTTATATTTCTGATTAGCTGTGTGAATTTTGGCAAGTCATTTAGCCTATTTGGACCTTAGTTTCCTCACTGTGAAAGTTTCACTCAAGAGCGGT
>NW_006795399.1:1351489-1352147 GCF_000442215.2 Lipotes vexillifer
GTGAGGACAACTAAGGTATGAACATAATATAAGACATGATATCAATGGAAGACATTTCTGCAATATTTATGTAAATCATATTTTTCAAGTTAGATCATTTAGAGAGAAAAACATATCTAGATTTAGAGATAAAAACATGTCTAGAAGAGTGGGTAAATGAAAAGAATACTGGACTTGGTATCAAGAGACGTATATTCAAGTCCCAACAGTTTTACCTTTGTAGACCAGAGCCCTTAACCATTCTGAACCTCAGTTTCCTCATCTACAAAATGAAGGTAATAATACCTCACAGTGTGGTTGTGATCTAAGATATAGAGAAAATTAAGGAGAGACAGGAGCTAGTCTTTTCTGTGATGAAACTACATAGTTCAGCCTCCTTCATTCCATGAAGATGAAGGAAAAGGCTGCAGGACCAAGGTGGGTTCCATCTCCCACCATGAAGAATCCAGAGCCTCCTATGAAGGCAACGTTCAGGCATGTAACAGCTATCTACTTCTGATTTTAAACTCTAGGGGTTTTCCCACTCACTTTGAGAGCCTCCACCTTGTTGTTCCAACATCACATCCAGTCTCTTCATGGAAAAGCCATAACCAAGAGAACAGAATCACTTGGCCAGAAGGGATCTTAGAGGTCCTTTTTTTTTTTTTTTTTTTTTTTT
>NW_006795399.1:1352248-1374260 GCF_000442215.2 Lipotes vexillifer
CCCGGACCAGGGCACAAACCCGCATCCCCTGCATCAGCAGGCGGACTCTCAACCACTGCCACTGCGCCAAAGCCCGAGGTCTTTTGATAGCAGTTAAATGTTTGCTCTTTGGTGTCATCCTTCCTGGTGTCCAGTTCCAGTTCTGCAACTTACTGGGTGTGAGTGCTTGAGCACGTTACTTGGCTTCTCTGAACCTCAATTTTCACATGCTATAAAAGAGGAATAATAATATCTATTCCAGTGGATTTTGAGAGGATTACATTAGAGAATCAAATGCCTGTAACTTGGTAAATTTTAAATAAACATTGGCTATTATTTGGGTTAATTCATTCATTTGATGGGTACAGAGAAAATAATAAATATAAGTAATTCCTGATATAGCTCCTTGCCTTTTTTTTTTTTTTTTTTTTTTTTTTTTTTTTTTTTTTTGCGGGTTGAACTGTTCCATTTAAAGTTGTATTCTTTTTTTTTTTTTTTTTTTTGTCGGTACGCGGGTCTTTCACTGCTGTGGCCTCTCCCATTGCGGAGCACAGGCTCCGGACACGCAGGCTCAGCGGCCACGGCTCACGGGCCCAGCCAGCCGCTCCGTGGCATGTGGGATCCTCCTGGACCGGGGCACGAACCCGCATCCCCTGCGTCGGCAGGCGGACTCTCAACCACTGTGCCACCAGGGAAGCCCACTCCTTGCCTTTTGAGCGTATTTTCCCATGTGTTACCTTATCTAATCCTTTTGGTGCCCCATGGAGTGGGTTATTATTAGTACCATTTTGTAGAACAGGAAACCGAAGTACAGGCAGATGATGTAATGCACCCAGGATCTCTTCCAGAGCTCTTAAGTTAGGTCTCTTTGACTCCCAGACAACACATTTTCAGTTGGATCAGGCTAACACTAGGCAGAAGGATGAATAATAGCTACCATTCACTTTGGGTTAGGCATTGGTTGGGCCTTTACATGTGTTATCTTATTTAAGCCTCATAACAACTTTATAGTAAAGAAAATATTAGAGTCTCCATTTCAAAAAAGTTAAAGTAACATGCACAGGGTAATTGAGCTATTAAGTCCTGGAGCCAAGTTTGAACCCAACCAATTTCATGTTTTATCATTAAACTAAACTGTCTCCTGATAGAAAGCTATGCTGGAGCACAGTGTTCAAGAAAGAATGTGTCTTTATCCAGCATTATGAGAAGTGAGGGAGAAGACGGATTAATAGCAATAGGCCAAGACCTTCATATAAGATCGACCGTGTTAAGCACTTTACCTGTGTCATCTTCATAGCTACCTCAAAAGGTATATGTTATTACTCCCACTGAAACAGACTCAGAGAAATTATCCTTCACTTAAAATTACAAGGCTAATGGCAAAGCTAAGGTTTAAACCCAGATGTGAGAGTGAAGCTCTTGACCTTTTTCTATGACAATGACACTGTAGGCTTTTAAAACATAGGTGAATTTAGACATCATCTCCACTAGTTCTCACCCTTGCCTATGAGCAAACTGAGGCCGTAGGAGCCCCTGTTTTTCCTCGCAGTTAGAACTTGTGACAGAAGTCAGCTTGCCCAACTCCTAACCCGGTGATCTTTCTAGCTCACCAGGAAGTATAAATGTGACCTCTGTCCTGGGGAACTCATACTCTAGGTGGAGAAACACAATCAGAAAGCAACACATGTTAACATGTATCAGAGGCTGCATCCTGTGCAGAAGGGGCATGTTTTCTAGAAGTTACAGAGACACTGGGTCAGTGAGGACAGAAGAGATAAGTGTGCAGACTCTCCAGTTTAAGACACATAAGAATCACCCCTGAGGAACCCACTTACATGCAGATCCCCAGGCTGGGAACAGAAAGTCTGAAAACAACAGTCTACATTGTTTAATAAATAGCTCTGATTCCGAAGCATATGCTCTAATTCCCTGCTCTGAGAAATAGGAAAGTTGTGAGTATGTTGAAAGAGCAGCAAAAACATAAGATTGGGTGTAGAAGATAAAAGCAGATTGAACAGCCTTTTGGAAACCAGGTAAAACAATGCACATTTGATATAATAAAGAGGGGAGCTTTGGAGAAGGGGAGCCAAGATGAGTGAGGGCTCCATGAAGAATGGAGTGAAGCAGTGAGGTCATGGGATGAGGAATAAAAGGTAGGAAGATGAAGGGGTGTGTTTTAGAAGCATTTCAAATGGCAAATCCATAGAACGGGCAGCTGGTCAGATGCAGGGCATAAAGCAGATGGACTGTACGAGCACCTGGACAGAGGAGTAGTAGTGGGTCTGGCTATGGATGTGCACACCTACGCATGGCCAAATGCTAATAAATACCACTTTAGTCGTACACTGTGACAAAGTTAAAAATTCTTCATGAAACATATAGTCATAAAAGACATAAAGTGCTCCTTTCAGCAATTCCTATGTGAAAAAGGAGGCCAAACCTCACATTCCTCATAGAGTCCTGAAAAGAACCCTTTTAAAAGGACACAAATTAGAAAATGTTTTGCTGATACTTGATCTCCCCCAAACCGGGAGGCCCTCGGTTTGGCTCGGAAAAGGTTGAAAAAGCAGTTTTCTTCATATCTCTTCATTTTTGCCCAAAGACAGAACAGTGAAAAACTAATACTGGATATTCAGAAAACGATCTTCAGAAAAATCTTAAAATGCTCAACCAGCATCTTTTTAAATCCTTTTTGCAGTTAGAAGAAAGATGAGGCACTAAAATAGGATATCAAGGAGTTCTAGTCTGGAATGGGTAATCTTGCCCAAAAAAGAGAAAAAAAATCAATAAGATAAGAATACAACTCAATTTCAGTGAAACCAGATAAACCACAAATAACTCTAAGAACTTTCTAATTGTTTTTTTTTTATAACTAAAGGATCCAGGTCTTTGAAGTTTTTTCCATTAACACTTGAAAACAGAAGCAGGACACTACGGTCTATATCAGTGGTTCCCAACCTTTTTGACATCAGGGACCGGTTTCGTGGAAGACATTTTTTCCTGGGGGGGGGGGGGGGGGGGGGGAGCCACAGCTTCCAGTCAGCCAACTGATCACGAAGGTGAATAACCGGGGGAGGGGGGAGGGGGGATAGTTCAGGCAGTAATGTGAGAGATGGGGAGCGATGGGGAGCGGCAGATGAAGCTTAGCTCGCTCACCCGCGGCTCACCTCCTGCCGTGCAGCTGGCTACCATCTGAGGCCCAGGGGTTGGGGACCCCTGGTCCATATCATATTTAAGATGCATGTGATCTAAAATGAAAACCTGAGACTCAAAGACTAACCAACTAACATAGCATATTGCTATGTGTACATTTTCTTAACAACGCATACATTATCACTGAGCACTGCAGAGACACTGAAGGGGTTGGGTAAAAAAAGGAGGGCATTATAATTCAACTACAAAGTCTAGTTCACTAGCTAGAACATTAGTAAATGTCAATGGATCAGCTTTGTTAATCTGTGAACTTTGTACTTTTAAATTTTTGCTTTATACATAATCGTTGATATAACCTAAGTTTTTCAATTTGAGGACTTCAGGTCCCATAGTTTAAAGAGGAAAGAAATCATCTGCTCTTATTTAGACAGTTTATTTCAGTAAAACTACAGGGATCTTTTGGTTGTTTCTGCCTCCACCCCCCGCCAAAATATACTAATGTTACCGAGTCTAAGCTCATACTGCTTGCCGCACAACAGGCCAATAATCGAGAGACAAGCTGTTGGGGCAGGGAATGATGACTTTATTCGGAAAGCCAGCAAACCAAGAAGCTGGTGGACTCGTACCCCAAAGAACCATCTTGCCTGAGTTAGGATTCAGGCTGCTTTTATACTAAAAGGGGAGGGAGTAAAGTCAAACACTTCCTGGTTCCCATCAGCCTCCAGAGGGTATGTGTTAATTTTTTCCTCCCTGCAATCATTCACGGGTGGGCCTGGTCAGGATGTTTCCTGTGAGCCAAAGGTATTTTGGCTTAATGCTCATTACCTGGGAAGCAGGGTTCCCAGAGATGGGGCGTTATGTATAATTTAAGCTTATAGGCAACATCCCTTTAGTGATTAACTTGTTATAGAATACAAAAGGTTCTTCCCTATTACACTGAGAGTCCACCTACTCATCAAGGAATTCTGATTATTATAGCAAATGTTATTAGATGAACCAGTCACTTTGGGCTCACATGAACAGAATTTGGAGTATTTCTATGCTAAAACTAATCTGACCATTGGAAATATTTCAATACTTTATTTAAATTGTGGTCATTCTCATTTATTCATTTATTTCTTATTAAACTGAGTACCTATTATAAAACAGGTACTGCTAGGTGTCAGAAAAAGGATAGTTGAAATACGTGGGAAGGTGGGATTATAAAAATGAAGAGCTCACAATCAAGTGAGAGAGAGTTAATTATGCAAATAGCTAGAATTTAATGTGAGAAACACCATAATGGATAAATACCAAATGCTGCGGGTACACAGAAATATGAGGGGGAAGGGTTCATTTGAACCCAGTCTAAAAGGATAAATAACAACTAAGTAAAAGGGAGTGACATTCAGGGCAAGGCATTCTTGGCAGGTAACAAGCTATGAAAATGCTAAGATATATGAAAAGAGAGACTGTGTTGGCAGGGCCATGAGTATGTCTATGTGGTAAAAACAAAGGGAATCTTAGGATGTCCAGATCTTAGAGAGGATCTTAGGAGGACGATGATAGGAAAACACAGTCTAGCCAGATTGTGAAGGAGGTTATATGACATATCCTATAATAAAATGGGAGCTGTTGGCAGTTTTTACACAGGGGCAGCTCCATATAACTTAGTGGGAGCTGTTGGCGATTTTTACACAGGGGCAGCTCCATATAATGTTTGGATCTTAGAGAATTTCCATCTTTGTCAGAAGGATGGATTGGAGTGTGGAGATGACTCAGTTTAGAGAGAAAGCTGGCACAGGTGTGGACAAGGATATGGGGTGGACAGAAGGAAGTATACGGAACACCACTGGCAAAGGGGAGAGGTAGGGTGAGGATAAAGATGTGGTTTCCCACTTGGGTTGCTGGTAGGCAGTTTTTTGTGTACCAGTTAAGCTATAGGATAAAGCCTACCATATTATATGATCTCAAGGACTACCTTAAGTGTCTACTAAGACTTAAGTGTCAAGAGAATATGTTCCACTCTTAGCTTTCTTCTTATTTATCCAGGACCCCAGGAAGTGAATGTGGTATCCATTTACTGTCTGCATCATGGAAGAGGACACATGTCCCACAGCCACTGATGCCATTTGGTGGAGGACAGGGTGGGTACCAGGATGCAGCTGGAGATTCATAGATTTCTAGGCTGCATATAGTACATTCCCATCTTTGTCCAGGTGAGTGATTATCCCCAGGAGGAATTCAGGTCAGTTCTATTGTTAAGAGAGGCCATGGAAGTCAGGGTTTGGGGAGGTACAGAACTCATGGCTAGGGAAGATGTGATAGAACACAGGAAGTCAAGTGCTGTAAGATGCTTAATCCCTGAGGAGTTAAATGGTTATCTGAGGGATCCTTTTCTATGGCCCACCACTTCCTATATACGTCATCACTCAGAATATGCAATTTGGTGGGCATATAAAACCAAGTACATAAATGACTCCTATCACAGAGTTAGGAAAACTGTTTAAGAGAAGTTCAGAGTACCACAGTGCTCAGAGGAGGGTAAAGAATACCCAATTAGTGAATCAGAAAATGATATATGGAAGTAAGAGCATGAAGCTTTGAACAATAGCTTAAAAGTCAATGAATTTTAGAGAGATTAGAGAGGAAGAGCATCCCCGTCAGAAAGAATAGCGTGTTCAAAGGCTCAGAGAAGGAAAATGCTTGGGTTTTTAAGGAACAGCAAGTAACAGGGAGGATTGGAAAACAGACATAGGAAGAGAGATCTTGGCAAGGTTGGGGTTGGAGAAATGTACATGATGGGAACAAAATATTAAAAACAGAAGGCACATAATTGGTAATCTGTACTCTGGAGTCCCCGTGCCCAAACTTCTCAATCTATATGACAGAAGAATATCTTCCTCTCTCTTTTTCACCATAAGCAATTATGAATTTTCACTCTGTTCCTAAAAGGTAAAAAGAAACCCAGGATATTATTATGAACCTGAATAATAATAGCTCATGTTTATTGTGCTAGGCATTGCGATAATAGATTATCTAATTTAAATAACACAACAACACTATGAGGCAAGTGGTATTATTATTCATATTTTACAGATGAGAAAACTAAAGTTTAGTGATGTCAGCTTTCCAAGGTCACAAAGATAACAAGCGGGGAAACCAGAATTCAAACACTAAATGCAAAACTCAAGAAAAGGATTTGTTCATGTGCTCTAGATATATGATCTCTATAAGTGCTTCCAATTAAGTCAAGTTATACAAATAACCAAGTTTACCATTTTTGTAAAAAAAAAAAAAAAAAAGTGAATCAACTGAAAATAAACATCTTATTCTGCTAGCAGCTCAGAGGAACGTTTCCCATCCTTTCAATCAGTCACAGCTTTCTGACAGTCCTCACCATCAGGATCAGTGTAGCGTAATACTGAAAAATTCCTGCCAGAGCCCAAAGGTCCCAAATGACCTTGGAAGATCAGATAATCCCTCTACTAAATGCCATCATCAAAAAATCATTACCTTTTTCCCTCAAAAACAAACTACCAACACTGGGAGAAAATCTACCTTAAATGAAAGCAAGACACTGATTATAAGAAGAATTTTCTTGAAAATGTCACTACTTTGCAATGGTTATACTTTTCTTCCATACATGTAAGAAGAAAAATATGCAGGATTACACGTATGCTGTCTTACCATGTCTCAAATGACTCCAAGAAAGAGTCATACTTCAAAATAGAGGGAGTATTTCTATGTAAAACCCACATAATGGTAATTATGATCTTTTCTTTAGTTTTATAAAGCCAGCCCACCTCAGTGAATTCCTACATCCCAGATGGAAACTGAATCAGCTAAACAAAAAGAATAAAAGGTGGAGATGGGGCACTAAATAAAATACCTTTTCCAAATTCTCCAGAATTCACCCATATGGAATATTTGAATTAAGCATTGAATACAGGAGCTTCTGAGGGAAATTCTCACTATTAGAAAAGCAGTAGACAAGGAAGCAAGAAGTGGTACCAATTGCCTCCCGCTTTCTCTACATTTTCCAACTTTAATCCCAAGGAAGAATGCACCAAACTTCTTATTCTTTCCTGGAATGATAGAATCTCTACAGTGCCCCTGAAAGCAGTGATCCTGATAAGCAAAATGCCATTAAGCCTGAAAGCAGCAGTTTTATGGACAACATTTAAATTACTTCCATGCGCCCTCTGCTCACGCAGGATCAATCACCGTGATTGGTGTATTATAATTTCCCCTGACTAAACTGGTCTCTCTCTTTTGCTTTTTCCCCCAAGGAACTCAATTTGCCAACAAGGAGCCTTTCCTGCCGCCCTCTATTTTTTTTTTCTTTTCATATTAACTATAATACAAAGGACTAAAGTAAAACCCAAACTCAGAGATTCTCATTGTTAACCACTGGCAGACATTTTGAAAAGCTCCGAGCATATTTTATCCTACATTTCCATACATTTTTGTGTTAATTTCCAAGTCCAAGTTGTGGGACAAAAAAGCTCTTAGTATTAACGAGGAAACAACTTAGAGGGCAATAAAATTTAAGTTTACAAATTATTGTTCTATTTCTGATACAATGTTTAACATTTCAGATATTAGCCTTTAAACATAATTAAAAGAAAAGTGAACTTTAGAACCAGGTGCATTTTTTAATGTACTTGATATAGGAAATGGTAAAGGGGGAAGATGTTATTTAAATTCTAGTTCTGAAGCACATCTTTCCCGTAATTGTCATAGGAAATTGGAAAATTATACCAACTATCCCTTGATCCTAGACACTGTTTCACCAGTAAATTTTTGCTTTCGTTTCATAATTTCCTTTAATATTTGTACATGTCTTAAAGGCAATGGCCAAGTATCTGTATTAAACAAAATGTATATGCCGTCAATGCCCCAGAATCTCTATGAATGAAGGTAATTATCTACAGAGGGGCAATAAGAAAACAAGATCCCCACCCCTTTCAAAAGTATCTCTATTTCCACGGTTTCAAAGAATGCCATTTGCCATGTTATTCAAATCAAGTTGAAACATAAATGTGCTTAAGAGAGGGCATGTTCTGGCACTTCTCAAATTTTTCTGCGAGGCATTGCTGTTGAGGAGGAGACTGAAGAGTGAATACATACAGCCTGGCTTTGGAGGGCAGCTCCCAATGCAACCCACTTCCAAACTTGAAATTTCTTTGAAATCTTGTGATATAGTTTTTTTGTTTGTTTGTTTTTGTTTTTTGGTTTTTGGTTTTTTTTGCAGTACACGGGCCTCTCACTCTTGTGGCCTCTCCCATTGCGGAGCACAGGCTCCGGACGCGCAGCCTCAGTGGCCATGGCTCACGGGCCCAGCCGCTCCGCGGCATGTGGGATCTTCCCGGACCGGGGCACGAACCTGTGTCCCCTGCATCGGCAGGCGGACTCCCAACCACTGCGCCACCAGGGAAGCCCAAAATCTTGTGATATAGTTTTAAAATGCATGCAAATTGTGCCTACCACCGCCTAAGGTATCTGTTTGATTTAATATGAAGATTAAAGTACTTATCTGGATCTACTGAGGCATACTTACCTTTAAGCCATGAATGGTCATCTGCATGATGCTGTGAAGACGGGATCAGCAATGAGAGATGAAGTGCCTCAACTCTGGCGAGGAGTTGCTGCTCCAATGCGACTATAGGTCTAGGAGGAAAATGATGCCATAAGAAAGAAACAAGTGGCTAGAAGGAAAGCTTAAAGGGAAACAAAGTCAAACTTACTTCACGATTTGCCTAGGGTCAAAGAATGATGCTTAATAATTACAATGACTTGATTTAGAAAAAAATGCTATTAGAAAAATGAATGGAAAAAGACAAGGAATTAAACTGTTCTTGTAGCATAAAAAGAAGAGGTAATTTCTCATTCATTTGCACACTTTAAAAACATAAAACTAAAGATTTTTAATTTCTTCTTATATAGTAAAATTAAGTTACATAGCAAATCTCATTTTAATAAGATGTCTTTAATTACATGAGATTTAGCAGAATGTAGGTATAATTGCTTTGAGGACATAGTTTATTAACAAAAGAAAAATTATGACATGCTAGTAGCATAAAGGAAGCTATATGCCATCATCCTTTAGGATCTAAATATTATTTGAATGGAAGTATTATTTTTAATTAAAATTCAGTGAAAACATATAAGATTTGTATTAAAGTGATATTATAGTGCTATCTTCAGGGGATAAAAATTTGAGTTTAAATATTATCCGAAAGTCAGGTCTCTTTTGGTTGAGAATATACACTATCCTATATCTCTGAGATTCATAACTTTGTATCATTAAGTTATGTCTTATCAAAAAATATTTAGTGAGATCAGTGCTTGCTGAGAATATACACTCTGGATGCTGCCTGATTATGCTAACGATTTGAAACACAGATTTTTAACCATACAAAGTAGAGCTAAAAATCTGAACATATATTCAATTGGAGCAATCAAACTTTTCTGGTTTCTCAGCCTCAACCTAATAGCTATGAGTAGTTGATTGCTTTTTTAAACTCTTTATTGTATAAGTTTTCACATATATACAACAGATAAATTCCCATGAACTGTCAACTTTAACAATTTTTCACCAATCTTGTTTCTTCCATCCAACCCACTGTTTTGTTTTGTTTTGTTCTGTTTTTACGGTTTGTTGTTTTTGTTGTTGTTGGAGTATTTTATAGCAAACCCCAGACACCATGCTGTATTACCCATAAATACTTCAATGTGTATATCTAATTGATTCTATATAATCTCCATTGCCATTATAATGCAGTCCTTTAATGTCTTACTTTATTATGTCTCCTAGTAAATTTGTCAGTTGAATTTTACTGAATAGAGTGTATATGATTTAGTATCTCAATACTATTATTTCAGTGTAAATATTTAGTCTGGCCATACCTATACCATCCAAGTCTAATATTTTAATTGAATTTGGTAAATTCAGTTATGAACTGCACTAAAGGGCTTTTCTTGTTTGGCTTTTTTTGCAATATTAAATAGCCAAACCAGTAAAAACCACTTGTGGTTTTACCATCTGAAAAATAAGCATCTGAATGTGTATATACTGGACCAAATCAACCACATCATAGTCAAGTTATATAGATGCCAGATTATGAAATCCTTAGAATAGCTGATAACTATTTAAGAGATTAGATTATGTCAAGATCACTTCAAAACAATAAAACATAGAGGCAGTAAGAGTGTGGAAAGAGAACTTTGGAATCCACACAAGCCTAGGTTCTAATCTCTACTCTGCTACTTAATTAATGCCTTTGTTAACTTCAGCTAATTAGTATTCTGAGTCTCAATAACCTCATCTGTATTATGGGGATAAAAATGCCATTGTAACTATCATAAAACTTGTTTGAATTCAATGTATGTAAAGCATCTGCCATATGATAAATAAAATTCCTTCCTTAATAGCTTCCCAGTCAATAGTCAACAATGAGATGGAAACAACCTAAAAATTATCCTCAGTTCATGTCTTTTAAAATCTTGTAGATTATTTCAAATACTAACTGTCCCATATAACTAACAATTAATAGATGGCACTCATTCAAAAATACAGAATAATTTTTAAAATGTTTTTACTAGATAGATTTATGAATTTATTTGTTTCTTTCATGTTGGATAATACAGTAAAGAAAGATAATTAGCAATCTCAACTTTACTTGGAATTAGTTGGTATGAAATAAAACTCCTCATTCGTATTATTCTCAGGTAAAGTAGTTCAATGAGATGTGTACTTTGGGGATCAAGAACTTTTTGAAGTGGTTATTATTAATCTTTAAATTCACAAATGAAGAAACCAACACTCAAGGACACAATAAGGGTCAGAATAGAAACTTAGACTGTTGCCCAAATCTAAGCACATTCCAGTAACTCATCTCTCCTCTACTTAATTGAGGATAGTTTGAAAAACGTTTTGTTCCCCCCTCAAAAGAAGGAGAATACATTATCATGTATTTGGCTATGGTACTATTTTACTATATAATATTGGAATATCAAAACTAAATCCTGATGTAGCTATGTGACAATGACCTTGCGAAAGTAGCATACGTACACGCATGCAAAAGCCCACCTGTTCTAATAATCCTACTATGCTTTTGCGGCTCCCTGAAACTCTGTTTGTTGATGAAGATGCTTTTTCATGCAGCAAGGTTGAGGGTTATTGATCTATAAAAGTCTTTATGATTCAGCTGCTGTGGAACTGTCTACTGTCTGTGTCTCCAGAGTGTGATTTTCCACTGACACCAAGTTGATTCTTGGAAATTTACATGCTGTTATCCATTTGACAATAAATTGCTGTGTAAATCCTTTATATGATACACATGCAGGGCACTTTTTAATAACAAGCTATATATCTTAATGGCTAATCTGTCTTTTTTCTTTTTCTTTTTTTTGGGGGGTGGAGAGGGGGGGTTGCTTTTGAAAACTGGCCTTAATCTGCTACAGAGGTCACTTATAAATCGAGCTCATAGGTTCTGTGTGAAGCAAGCAAGTTGTCTTAGCTTCGGATTTCATCCCAAAGTAATCATTGCATTGAGTTGCTTACCTGAGAAACTGACAAGATTCAGTTATTAATGATTTCTTTCTAAACGAGAAAACACATTTTAGGGCACAAGCGCCAAAACCAGACGGCCTGGTTGGAATCCTAGTTCTTCCATTGTACTGGCTCTGAGATCTTGGGCAAGATGCCTAATTCTCTGTGCTTTCGGTTCCTCAGATGTGACACAAGGAAATATGTAAAACTGTTCCTACACCATAAGATTGTTGTGAGGATAAAATGAGTCAAAAACACTGGAAGTTCTTGAAGAGCACCTGATACATAACAGTTCTCAATAAATATGAATCATTGCTATCATGAACATATATAAAAGATCTGTCACGTTATAAGTAATATTTGAACCCCTACTGCATGCCAAGCATAGTGCTAGATGCTTTCAAATATTTTAATCAATTTCATAGTAATATTAAAGTACATGTTTTTCCCCCTGTTATGCTAATAAATAAACTAAGACTCAGAGAGTTTACCTAAATTGCCTAAACTCACAGAGCTGGTAAGTGACTGAACTGAAGGTCGACTTGAAGAGCAAAGAGAACGGCAGGTGCACCCTGGAGACCCAAAGGTCAGCCCTCCAGGAGTCAGCTGACAGTATGCCATGTACTCACATTTCTCCAAAGGTTAGGGATTTTTTTAAAAAGTCATTTTCTATACCAGTTAATATCAATATTGTAGTTTATTTTAAATGCAACTACAATAACTGCTAACTAATCTGACAATGAAAATATTTTAATGCATGTGTGGTTTTGCTAGTAGGGGCTGTCAGATGTAAGCAGGTAGATGGGCCACAGAACTTTCCTGGAGGGAAAATAAACTCACTAAGCAATGAGTTTAAAGTCAAGTTCTCTCCTCATATTCTTGGAGATGCCATTCCTCCTACTTGCCTGTGTTACTCCTTCCCACATTCGTGCACGTGGCTGGCTCTTTTTCATTCTTAAGCTCTAAGCTGAAATTCTCTCAGAAGAATGTCCTCGGACCAACCTATATGATCTCTCTATTACTCTTCATATCCCCACCCTCTTCATGCTGCTGGAAGCCCTTGTCAGGATCTTGACGTTAATCATATATTTACTTGCTTGTCGAATACTTCCCTGTTTATAGATCATGAGGAAATGGACTGTAGTAAATATTCAATAAATAAATGCATCAATGACCCACAAATATTTCGATTTCATCTCACATGTCTCAATTTTCTGGTCTTAAAAATATGACTTCTAGTGTCCAAATGTAATACTTTGTTTATGGAACTCTTTGTTTTTTTGATACACCACTATAGCTTTAAAAAAAATCATAATACTTAAGTATATAGCATTATAACTCCCTTAAAAAATAAACCCCTAAATTAACCCTCCATTTTATATACTATTATATAAAAGTGGATTAACTCTTTTTTACTCCATTAATGTAAAATATGTATTACAAATGACACGTTACAAAGTGTACATTGTAAAATGAGGACAATAACAGAACTGAATTCATAGGATAGTTAGGATGATTAGATCATGCATGGTAAGCACTTAGAACGAGGGCCAGCACATAGTAGCACTTGCATAATTTACTGTTATTTTTTAAATGATGATGAAGATAGGTTTTCATGACCTTAGCATTGTCATTGCTTGGCATGTTTTAATAATGGTAAAAAATCACCAATGCTACCCAACACTGTTTGGCATAAAATAGGTAGCCCATAAATATTCATTGCTTTCTGCAAGAGGTGCACCTCAATTTAAGAAAATGTATAATATTAAATGTTAATAGTACAATTATTTTAATCAGAGAAAGACTACTCATCCTGTGAACATTATACATAGTTTTTGTTTTGTTTTGATTTTTTTAAAATTATACCTTCCACAATTGGATACAATTCCTTTTGTAGAAATGGTGACAACTGGACAGAAACATCAGTGTTGAGTACTGTGGCACTGGGGAGATAGCATCGTGAACGAGCAGGCACACAACGTTTTTTAAAGAGGTATAGATCCTTTCAAGCGGATAGAGCATCACACAAATTATAATATAAATGAACAGAAAATGTGTTTCAATGTACCAAAGTCTGATTTACATCAGCTTTTCAAGGACATATCAATTGGATCAAGCAGCATGACACCTGTTATTTAAGGAGTCAATACGTTGTGGAAGATGAAGGGCTGTTGTGATGATTTGAGCCACAGGAAGTGAAAAAACTATTAGTCCTTATATCTCCCAATCTCCTCGCAGTGAACACAAAGGGAGTCTTTAAAGAAAGAGTGGTTTGGGCAAGCAGTACTAAACAATCACTTCTCTTACTGTGTAATCTTAACATTAATTGCAAAGTCTATGTACTCTTCAGGTGTGGTGCATACAGGGACTGGAAAACTTTTCTAGAAAGAGCCAGATGGAAAATATGTTAGGCTCTAGGGGCCATAAAGTCTCTGCCACAACTACTCAATCCTG
Organism: Lipotes vexillifer; assembly: GCF_000442215.2. NCBI lineage: Eukaryota > Metazoa > Chordata > Mammalia > Artiodactyla > Lipotidae > Lipotes > Lipotes vexillifer. The sequence goes on from NW_006795399.1 coordinate 1,366,371, forward strand.
CCACTGCAATACAAAAGCAGCCACAGAGAATCCATAAATGAAGGAGTGTGGTCGTGATACAATGAAACTTCATTTATACAACACTAGTGGGCCAGAATTTACCTGCAGGCTTGACTTCTGGGCTAGGGAATTATCAAAACTGTTTCTTGAGTCATTGCCATATGTTCAGTCCACTGGAATATCTTTCACTTCCAAAATCTTTTTTGTTACTTTACACTCTGAGGTCACTTTCCCTAAACATTGTGAAGATTAAATGAGATAATCCATGTTAAATGTCTGGGACAAAGTATCCAAAACAATTCAGCTCAATACATGTAGACCTGAAAGCGCGAATGAATTCTAGTTCTGCTACTTATTACTGTGTGACCTCGGACAAGGTGCTTAACTTCTCTATACCTCAATCCCTTATGAAATGAGATAATATGAAATGAGATAATAACTACTTATTTCATAGGTTATTGAGAGAAAGTGAAAGAAGATGGATATAAATTGTTTAGAACCGTGCCTAGCACATGCTAAGGATTATTTGAATGTCAACTATTATTATTATTATTACAGGTTCACAACTCTCAGGCACACTAAATACTGTTTTCTCCATTTAACTAAAAATCAGGAAGAGCAGCATTAGAATGTTATATTAAAGAATTAATTCTAGGAGAGCCAGGAAAGACAGAGATCAGGATAGGCTAGTTAGTTGCTCTAGGTGGTTAGTTGCTGGAGTTAGTTGGGGTTAAATTATGCAGAATGTTAAATAAGACAAATATTTTGGACTTCATCTCCCAAAGAAGAGAGGAGTTGCCTAGGGAAATTGCTACTCTGGATCTAAATCTGATGAATGATGAATAATCAGTTGGTGAAGCTGACAAGACTTGTAAAAACCATGTACAAAAGATTTCAGAAAATAAGAATTAAAAAAGAGAGGGCCCCAGAGTCTCATGCACTCCAAGTATCATGAGTACAATACTGACTGTTTTGCATGAATTTATGCACATGGAACCTGACTGGTTTTCCCCAGAGCTCCTATTGTCCTCCAGTTTACCTGGAATAGAGTGGAGAGGGGGCAGGGAAGAAGGGCTCAAAGCCAAAAACTAAAATCAGCTTTTTCCTAGAATGTAAGGACTGCAACAAGAAGCTAAAGCCAAAAATGACCTAATTTTCTCACACAAGATTGAGGAAAAAGAAGAAAGTCTAGTATAGACACTAAAGCCATTGTAGCAAATACACAAGGGAATGGACAAGAAGGAGTAGGGTTATTCACATAAAGAGACAAACATCAAAGTGAAAGTCTAGGGCTTCCCTGATGGCCCAGTGGTTGGGAGTCCACCTGCCGATGCAGGGGACACGAGTTCGTGTCCCGGTCCGGGAAGATCCCACATTCTGTGGAGTGGCTGGGCCCGTGAGCCATGGCTGCTGAGCCTGTGCATCCAGAGCCTGTGCTCCACAATGGGAGAGGCCACAACAGTGAGAGGCCCACGTACCGCCAAAAAAAAAAAAAAAAAAAAAAGTGAAAGTTTAGGGTATATCCATTTGTAATGGGACAAACGAACAGCTGTCTACATTTTACTCCAATGGCACATGATAGTCCAGGACTATGGTTCTAAACGCAACCTCAAATTGATAATGGTAGGATCAGCAGAAGGCCAAAATGCACTAGAGTTCTAGATGACCAATAAACATCACTGGAGTAGTTGGCCCTGAGGTCCAGGTACATGTAGGAGTTTAGTTTAGATCTTAATTATCTAGAGCAGTGCCATCCAAAAGAGATATACTGCAACTCACGTGTGTAATTTAAGATTTTCTAGTACTCATCTTTTTAAAAGTAAAAAAAAGAAAGAAATTTTAAGGATGTATTTTATTTAACCCAACACATCCAAAATATTATTTCAGCATGAAATCAATATAAAAAATTAATGAGATATTTTACATTCTTTTCTTCACAATATTTTACACTTATAGCACATCTTAATCCAGATGCTAAATTTTCACTGGTAATATTTGATCCATATTTAGATTTTAAAAGTGTACGGCTGGAAAACTAAACTTACAAACCCAAGTTGTTCCCAATGTATATACAAGTTTTCCAACAGTTGAATTGAATATTAGTTTTTAAACCTAAATTTATAATTAAGTAGAATTAAATGAAATTAAATTTCTATTCCTCAGTCACATTGTGACATGTCAAGTGCTTCATAGCCACATGTAGCTAATGGCTACCATATTGAACAGCTCAGAAAACTAGAATTAGTTAGGGGTGGCCCTGGACAGGCTCTCTAAAGGAAGAATACCAATTGTCTGAGGGAAAAAAATGCTTGAGAGATTGAATGTCCTTAGGATTTAGAGTCTTGTTCTTCAACCATTCAGTTGTATCATATTTTACCTGTGTTTATATCACAGTATTTAGTATTTCCTATTAATAGTGTGCTTTAAGTTGTAATTCTATCAAAATTGAAGGCAAAGAACTATCTTTTATAATTATTTTATAATATTTACAATGCTTACCATAGTGCATAAACATCATGATAAATAAACAATCAATTCATTGATTTAATTCTTTATAAACAAATTAAATACTGAAGAGCCACAGGTTATTCTGATCCTTGAACCAGAGAAAAGTCTTATGGAAATAAGGAAACGCTGGCTGATGAAGAGGGAAGATTTTCTAGATATGAGAATAGGACACAAAGTCTCACAATAAGCTAAATCTAGGGGTAGTGAGGTAAGGGGAGCATGAGGTAGTTGCCTTTTGGGTAGTATGCAGAGGATGAGACAGGATGTGGCTCAGAGGGTAGTCTACAGTATTGAGACCCAGTCTTGAACCACTAAATTAAAATGGGACTTAATATAAAGGAGGAACCATCGCATGTATATAAAAATAAAAGAAATGGAATAATCAAAATGGCACTGGAAGAAAATTAACTCTTGCTGTAATATATCAAATCCTGGAGAGGTACAGGCAGTTTGGGCACTGTTGTTTGTATCTGTGGAAGAGAGTAAATCAGAAGATGCTGCAGTTAATGCTATTAAAGTTGGCCCGGGAATAAGAGAGCGCTCATTTAAAACTGTTCCTGGAATTTCCAGATGGGGCTAAACTCTAGCAAGAGCTGTTTTAAACAGTGTGTAAATCTGGCTCCAGAGTTTTGTGTGAGGTACCCTACCCAACTGCTCATATTGCTGAAAATGCCTGGAGTCATTTCTGAACATTCAAATAGCTTATTTAAATACCTACTTTTCATATATCAACAGATTTTTTCCAGTGGAGGAAATGGGGGCAGTGCAGTTCTGGGACCTTCCAACCCCTCCAGAATGAGCACTGCTTGACAGTCTGTGAATGATTTAATAGTGAGACAGACAGGGTTTGTAAGGCCAATAATTTCCGTCTCTGCAACGTTTTGAAATATAAACACATGTGATGAATTGCGTGTGGATTGATTAACTATCTGAGCAACTCTACTGAACAAGGATTCAAGAAACGACTGCTCTAGATTGAATTATGGAATTGTTTTTAATTGAACCTTATTTATTTTGCAGCGGGTAGGCAGTGCCCTGTCCTGCAAAACCACAAGGAACCCGGTGATCTCTGGCACAAGGAGACTGGTTTCCCACCTTTGTAGCCGAGGAGAGCTGCACTTAGGCTCAAGCAAACAATTCGACTGGAACTTCCCCTTTTCTGAATGTTATGACTCAGTCAGGCAAGATCTCAGCTGAATAGTAACACAAGCTAAGTTGACTTTCAGGATATTCCTATCAACATTTGGACTCCTTTCCATGCCAGCTCCTACTCACAAAGTTTGCAGTGCCCCAGGTCACTCTCACTGAACAACGCCCCCTCTAATAACCCACACACTAAACCCTACTGGCATCACAATTTACCATTTCTGTCCACCAATCTCTTCACTTTCAGATAAGCTAATCCTTGTTAATAGGCTTGTTGCTTTGTTACTTTTTACTAATCCTAGACAAGATAATGTCTTAACCGGGTTAACATGTACCAAGACCTGTAGGTGATCACTAACAGGGAATTACCGATAGCAGCAACAAGCCATTTGTAAAGACAAATTGAGGAGACTGGGTTCGTTGGTATCCTACAAATAATACTTACTGGGCAGACACCTTCACCAGTTACATCTAGGAGGAACTCTGCCCAAATCCTGATGCATATGCTCTACACAGTTCATCTAGACAATAAATATGAACTGACTACCTAACGTATAGTGGACACTATGCTAGATACTGACATACAAAGGCCAGTAAGACGTGGTTGGTGTTCTCAAGTCGCCATCAAGCATGGTAAACAAACATTAAATAATAATTACAACATAGTAAGTCCCAATGATCAAAGTCCAGTGAGGACCCAGAGAAGGGAAAAATCAACACTTTCTGGAAGATTAGTGAAAGATTTTATGCGGGAGGTGAAAACTGGGCTGAGTCTTAAAGAATGAGTAAATGAGCAAGAGTTACTAAGGAAAATGAAGAAAAGGAGCTTATATAGGCAGCTGAGGTTGGAAGAAAAGAGGATGGGAAAGGCAGGGCAGGAAGGGGAGAGAGGGAGGGAGAAAGAAATGGACAGATTCCCAGGAGATTTTATCTGACCAAATAAAATTGGGGCAAGGAAATGGAGAAGCTGGCGATTAAAGTTCTGCTCTCTACCCCCCGAGGGAATATTCTCTTCACAGTAAGAAGAATAACAAAAGAGAGGAAATAGAATTTTCTGAAAGAATTTGAAATGAATTTACATCTAACCCCAATGGGTTTTGTTATAAAGCAACTTTACTTCCTTCTTGGTCTCAATATATCCAGTTACTAGAATTGCCTTAAGATGAATTCGCATGCCTTTTTTGTAATACATAGATGGAAAATACTTTGTAACTCTAACAATGATTATTGATAAGTCAAAATTTCCTTTGGTGAAATATTATTAAATACTGTATATTTCAAAGAGAACATTTAAGTCATTTTTATATACTCATAATAAAATAGCAACTAATGCTATGCACTGGATGCTATATAAGCATTAAACATATAATTAACTTATTTAATCCTCACAAGCATACACAAGGTATTACTAAAATCTCCATTTTATAGATGAGGATTCTCAGGCACAGATAGGTAAAGTGCTTGTTCAAGATCACACGGTGGATAAGTGGGAGGGGGCAGAGCTAGGATTCAAACCCAGGTGGTCTGTTTCCAGAGTCCAGGTTTTAATTACCAGACCATACTATTTCTTGTAACGATGAAAATAGAATTACCAAATGTACCAACTCTGACAAAACAGAGAATCTGGACAAAAATTTTTAAAGAGTTATATCGTCCAGTATTCATGTCTATAGCAAAATGCTTATCGTATGCTGATCTGACAGTCTAGTAAGATAGCTTCCATTTATAAAGACCGTGATGGGAATGAACAATTAAGTTATATTTAAGTGAATGTGATTAAACTCTGAAAATGAATCATCTCTAACTCAGAAGCATTTATTTGTTTTACCATTTTGTCGTAGTAGATAAAAAAAAAAAACTTAAACCATTCTAGTCACTAAATAGTGACCCTCCCTAGGGTGACAAAGGCATAGCCTCTCCCTGTTTAAGTAAATGCTGACAGCAGAACCTGCAGTAATTGGAGCCAGATGGTTTAGAAGAGTGAGACTTCTCTGCTCTGAAATGGAAAACACTTCCATGAAACTTGAGGCATGGGCTTCCACCCCAACTACATCTTTGCAAATTTCTGTGTATGCACATGTGTATGCAATGTGTTATATACGCATGGCTGCAGTGCAATACCTCTTTAAAAGAATAAAAACGTGTCAGAATGTATCTTCTATTTATCACATGTAAATAGCTCTGCCTTTAATTACATGGGGTGTCCTGACTGCCCTACTTTCAAGGACAAGAGTGAAGAAATCAAGTGTTAACATGTGCATAACTGAAGAATATTTTTACTTCTGAAAGAAATGAGTCAACATGAGCCAAACTTCATTATTTTTGTTGCTGTTTTAGGGAAAGCAACTTCTTTGTTACCAAAAAAGAAAATAGAACGTGACCATGAGCTGCTCACAGAATAGTTAGCCACTAAATACAGAAAGAAACTATTTAAAGCCAGTAGAATGTAGTCTATTCCCTCAATGGAAAGACCCCAATTAATTTCCAAAGCTAATATTCTGCTTGAATGCAAAGAAAGCTAAGGTAGAAATCAAAAGAACTGAATGTTAATCTCAGCTCTCTCTGCCCCAAAATCACTCTACCTTTTTTTTTTTACCATAGTCTTCTCTTTTGATAATTGAAGATAATAATACCTCACAGGATTATTATGGAAATAAAAATAAAATAACAATATTAAATATTTGCAGTTTGCCTATTGATAACTGATATAAAACACTTTAAAATATTAGCAATGTAGGAATTATATTCTTTCTTCAGGCTTATAGTTTCAGCAGAAAAGGCTTATTCCATTTTCTATATAAGAATTCAGCCATTGTTGTAGCAAAATGGATTAAAAAAAAGTGTTCAGGAAAAATAATGGTTGTCTTACTAAACCATTCTTCAAAATGTGTTAAATGTGGATGATAATATAGAATATATGAAATTGTGCTTGATGGTAAATACATAAAGATCTGTAGAGGGGAGAGAGGGTGGTGGAAAAAGCAAGAGGCTTATTATCCCACCAAAACACATTTGGTTTACACACTGGAAAGCCATAGACAAAAAGCGAGCAGCTGTAGGAAACCATCATGTTGATTTAATTAGCTTTGAAGAGGTGTTCTATGACCTCCATGTTCTACAACTGTGGAAGTTTACTCAGATGAATGGCTAAAAACACAATTACACATTCTACTCTAATTCAACAAAATTGAAACTTGTAAAAAAAAAAAAAAGAGGAAAACACTCTTTATGTGACTATCAGCCATCTTTTTTCTTTTTTTTTTAAATAGGTTTAAAGGAAAGGATCTCATAGATAGTAACAATAATTGGTGAGTGAGACTGACTCACTGATATGGCTGGCTCAAGAAGGCCTGGTTTGTTTAACAAGGATTGTTTAACCAAATCTATCCGATTAAATATGGTATTATCACATTCAGTTTAGATCGCCCATTTTTCCAACATATCAAAAAGAGCAGCTGATAATTTGTTCCTTAACTATAAACTCAGGAAATATTTGCTGTAAAAACATGACCCACAAAGCCGGACTGAAAGCCTTTAAAAAATTTTTGGCCAGCACCAGCTTAATTATTCCCAAACTTGCCCTTTTATTTTTAGTTTGAGACTGGTTTTGGAATTAAATACTGTAACTGAACATCCTTTTGCATTGGCTGTTGCATTGGCAAATCCAATAGAGGACAGAGCATGTGTATATGTATATTTGTAAAACTAGCCTGGCTGCATTAACTGTCTAAATTTTTTCTAAATTCAGTCCAACATTACAGGTTATTTTAAAGAACATTTTGCATTGTATTTAACTTAACTGCCAATGCTTACACGTCTTCCTTCAGGCTTACTCCTTCCCCAGATGTTTTTGGTACCATCTATTAGTCTAAAATAAATAATAAATACATAAAGTCAAGGTATGCCAATAGCAAATTTATTGACAAATTTAAAATTTGAAAAATCTCAGAATGGGACAACGAAGAGTTTCTGAAGAGGATATACACCACTGTGAGCTCCTCCTAATGATCTCACATTTCAAGAAGAATCTATATGAGCAATGATTTCACAGATGCCATTGTAGAACGCATGCCAAGACATCCTCTTTGAGGTTTCAGGTACCAGGTACCTCAGTGATCTCTAACAAGTCTCATATTGGGATCTGTTGCAGGACTTATGAACGGATTGACCCTGATATATATATATATATATATATATATATATATATATATATATATATATATATATATATATATA
>NW_006795399.1:1374277-1410112 GCF_000442215.2 Lipotes vexillifer
GATATATATATATATATATATATATATATATATATATATATATATATATATATACATATGTATGTATATATATACATGAAGTTACTCTTCATTTAAAGATCAAAATACCATGAAATCTGGTTTAAAATATTTTAGAAACTGTGCAGAGGCTGATGCTAAAATCAAGTTTCACTTTGCGAACATCCCTAGAAGAACTTTGCATTGTCAGAACATGCTCCCTACCTAAACAAGTCTCTATAGCTTCTGAAGGATTGATGCATATTCATCCACAGCACATTTTCAACTTGAGTTTACTCACAGATGGTGGAACTATGGAAGTTGCACTTTACCCATTGTGCTTCCTTCATAAAAATAGATCAGAAAAAAAAAGATAGATTCTGGACCAAGATGGCAACATAGGAGGCTCCTGAATTTTCCTCCTCCCATGGACATGCCAAAGAGACAACTACACACAGAGTAGTTTCCTTTGAGGAAAACCCAAAAGCCAGTTGAGTGACTCCTACACATTCAGCAACTGAGAAAACAGCTGCATGAAAATGGGTAGGGAAGCCTGAGACACAGAATCACCATAATCTCCCCCCACCCCAGCACAGCACCATACAATCAGGAGGGAACCCTTAACTCCCAGCTTCTCCCTGAGGAGTGAAGGTTTGGACCACATATCTAGCATCCCAACTTTTCAGGCTGCCACCTAAGAGGCGTGCTTCCTAATCACCTAGGTCTGAGAGCCAACAGGGCTGACATTCACACGTCCCACAGGATTACAGCAGAAAAAGCAGCAGTTTTTACAAAGGTGCAGGAGCATCTCCTGCAGCTGTACACCTGTGCTCAATACAGAAGAAGCAGGCAAAAATGCCCACATCCCAGTTTCTCCCCTGAAAGGGTCTGACTGCACACTTTCCTAGCTGCTGCCTGCGGGTCAAGCTTCTAATACACCCGCAGCTAGGTGTTGACTATGATCGTCCCTTTTTGGCACTTTATACTACAGAGAGCCACGAAATACAAAGACAATGGCTTGGATAAACACAAAGATTTGAGAAGCAACCAGAAGTCTGAGCCAAGTTGACTGAGGAGGTTCACCTCCTGCATTTACCTAATGCACGGAGACCAACACAGAGAATCAAGGAAAATAAGAAACAGGGGAATATGTTCCGAACAAAGATATATATCCAGAAAGCAGCCTTAATGAAACAGAGATAAGTGATTTATCCAATACAGTGGTATATACGCACACACACACCCCACACACACACAAAATGGAATATTATTTAGCCATAAAAAGAAGGAAATTCTGCCATTTGCAAGAACATGAATGAACATGGAGGACATTATGCTAAGTGAAATAAGCCAGACAGAGAAAGACAAATACTGCAGGGTATCACTTTATGTGGAATCCAAAAAAAAAAAAGTCGAATTCAGAATAGAGAGTAGAATGGTAGATACCAGGAGGAGCTGGGGTCGGGGTGGGGCTGGGAGGAAAAAGCAGAGGTTGGTAACTTTCAGTTATAAGATGAATAAGGTCTGAGGATCTAATGTATAACATGATGACTAAAATTGATTATATTGCATCGTATAATTGAAACTGGCTAAGAGAGAACTTAAGTGTTCTCACCACTAACAAAAAAAAGGTAAATATCAGAGGTGATAGATGTGTTAATTAACTCAATGGTAGGAATCCTTTAAAACTGTATGCGTATATCAAATCATCACATTGTACACTTTAAATATATTACAATGTTATTTGCCAATTATACATCAATGAAAAAAAGATAAAATGTGTTAAATTCATTACAGCTCTCTGAATTCATATTTCATACAGTTTTCTACATAAACCTTACCTGATATTTTATGCCATTCATCCAATTTAAGCAAGAGGTATAACCAATCTTTGTGAGTTAAAAAGAGAAATCTATTTCAAACTTCACATTCCTTAATTTCAGTTAAAGATTCCCAAAAGATTTAATACTCTTTCAAGTCAGTTTAAGAATGATCCTGAATCCCTAATAATTTTCTCTTATAATATTAAGATTCAAGATCAGTATTATGAATTTTCTTCCTAAGGAGTTATAGAAATTTCCAGTAGCTAGAATAAAAATTATAAATTAAACAGTGGGTTAAAAAATAGTATTTAACTTACTAACTTTAATTCTAGAGTTCTAGAGTGGAATCATATGGCACAGTATGTACAGTAATTGCAGTATCTACTCTTTCTTACCTGGCTTCATTGACTCAGCACAATTATTTCATGATTCTTTCCTGTTCTTGTGTTTATCAATTGTTCATACAATTTTATTGCTGAGAAGTGTTCTATTATATGAATACAGTACAATTTGTTCATCCATTTATCTGGTGACGGACATTTAGGTTGTTTCTAGTTTTTACCTATTACAGATAAAGTTTGTTAAAAAAATACTCATGTAGATATTTGGACATATGCTTTATTTTCTATGATAAAAATTTCTAAGGAGTAGAATGGCAACTCATATGGGAGTTATGTATTCCCTTTTTAAGAAACTGCCAAACTAGTTTCCAGAGTACATTATTACCACATCCAGACCAATACTTGGTATGATCAATCTTTTTAATATTAGCCATTCTAATAAGCCTATACTGTAATCTTGTGATTTTAACTTGCATTTCTCTAGTGACTAACAATATCAAGCATCTTATCATGTCCCTATTTGCCATCTGTATTATCTTCTTTGGTCAAGTATCTGTTCACATCATTTGCCCATTTGTATTGGAGTGTCTGGCTTTTTACTATTGAATATTGAGGGTTCTTTTACATATTCTGAATCAAAGTCCTTTATCAGAAATATGCTTAGTAAATATGTTATCCCAGTCCATGGATTATCTTTTCATTCATCCTCTTAACTGCCTTTCAAAGACCAGGAGTTTTTAATTTTGATGAAGTCCAATTTCTCAATGTTTTCTTTTATAACTTTTGCTTTAAGTGTCATATCTAAGAAATCTTTGCCTAATCCAAAGTCACAAAATTTTCTTACTATGTTTTCTTTTAAAGGTTTTATAGTTTGACATTTTATGTTTAGAACTATAATCCATTTTGAGTCTTTACTTCAGTACCAAATGTGTGTTAAAGGTCTATTTTTTGGCATATGCATATCCAATTGCTCCAAGTCCATTTGTTAAAAAAGATTCTCCTTTCTCCACCAGCTTGCTTTGGACCTTTACTGAAAATTAATTGACCATGTATGTGTGGCTATATTTCTGGACTCTCTATTCTGTTCAACTGATCTGTGTCTACCTTGATACCAGTATCACACCGTCTTGATTACTGTAGCTTTATAAGTTTTGAAATCAGGTAGCGTAAGTCCACCAATTGTGTTCTTCTTTTTCAAAGCTGTTTGAGCAAATCTAGATCCTTCCCATTTTCATATAAATTTTAGAATCAGTTTATCAATTTCTTTTAAAAAAAATAGTCTGTTGGAGTTTTGATTGGCTTCCATTGCATCTCTAGATCAAATTGAGGAGAACTAACATCTTAAGAATAGTGAGTCTTCTGGCCCATTAACATGGCATATCTCTCCATTTGTGTCTTTTTTGCTGTCTTTCATCATTAGTATGTAGTTTTCAGTGTACAGATCTTGCACATTATTGTTAGATTTATGCCTAAGTATTTCATAGCTTATACTTATAATAATTGCATGTTTACTTAATTTCGATTTTTATTTTTAGTTACAACTCTATCAAAATACAAGTGATTTTTGTGTATTGATTTTGTATCCTACAATCTTATTAAACTTATTTATTAACTCTAAAAGCTTTTGGCAGATTCCATCAAACTCTACATCGAAAATCATGTCATCTGTGAATAAAGACATTTTTACCTCCTTCTTTATCTTTCTTTTATTTCCTTTTCTTGCCTTTTGCATTGGCTAGAACGTATAGCTCAGAACTGAATAGAAGAAATAAGTGTGAAAATGTTTGTATCGTTCCTGATCTTAGGGGGGAAGCATTCAGTCTTTCGCCATTATGATATCAACTGAAGATTTTTCTGAGATGCCCTTTAGCAAGTTGAGGACACTCCCTTCTCTGCCTAGTTTAGTGAATTTTTATAAGAAATGGATGTTGGATTTTTTCAAATGCTTTTTCTGCATCTATTGAGATAATTATATGGTTTTTAGTTAATAAATTACATTGATTGATTTTCAGATGTTAAACCAACACTACATTTCCTGGATAAACTCTATTTAGTGACAATGTATTACACTTTTTATATATTGTTAGATTTTATTTGTTTAAAAAATTTCTTAGAATTTTTGCCTCCATTCTCATGAGGGGTAATGATGTGTAATTTTCTTTCCTTGTAATGTCTCTGTCTGGTTTTGGAATCAGCATAACAATACCCTCATCGAATGAAAAGGGAAGTACTCTCTTCTCTTAAATTTTCTGGAAAAGTTTGTTTAAAACTGTATTATTTCATCCTTAAATGTTTGGTAGAATTCACTAGTTAGGGCATCTAGGCCTGGAGTTGTCTTTGTGGAGAAGTTTTAAACTACAAATTCAATTTCTTTAATGGGTATAGGGCTATTCAAGTTATTTATTTCTACTTGAGTGAGCTTTGGCAGTTTGTGTCTTACAAGGAATTTGTCCATTTCATCTGAATTTATTCCTATAAAGTTATCCTTCTGATATTTGTAGACTCTGTAGTCATCTTATCTCTCTTACTCTTTATATAGGTCATTTGTGTCTTCTGCCTTTTTTCCTTAATCACTTGGACTAGAGATTTATCAATTTTATTGGTTTTCTCAAAGAACCAGTTTTGTTTTCATTTATTTTTCTCTACTGTTTTTCTGTTTCCTGTTTCAATGGAATCCCACTCTGACCTTCATTATTTTCTTTCTTCTGCTTACTTCAGGCTTAAATTTGCTCTTCTTTTTTTCTAGTTTCTTAAGTGGTAGCATTTAATTTTGATATGTTCTACTTTCATTTTTATTCCATTCAAAATAATTTCTAATTTCACTTTTTATTTTCTTTGACTCATGAATTATTTAGAAGTCTGTTATTTCATTTCCATACATTTGGGGATTTTCCAGATAATTTTCTAAATGTATTGAGACTTGTTTTGTGGCCCCAAATATGGTCTATTTTGGTAAATGTTCTCTGTGCACTTAAAAAGAATGCTTACTCTGTTGTTTTTTGGTGGAGTGTTCTATAATTGTCAACCAGGTCAAACTGGTTGACAGTATTTTTCAAGTCTTCCATATTCTTGCTGACTTTCTATACCAAATGTTGAGTGAAGACACTGAAACTGTCATTTATAATTGTGGATTTGTCTATTTCACCTTTCTTTCAGTTGCTCCACTGATTTGCTTTGTTGTCAGAGAAATCTGCTGTCATCCTTATCATTTTTCCTTTCAGCGTAACATGTTTTTTCCTCTGCCATCCTTCTCATTTTATCTTTCTACGTAACATGTCTTTTTATTCCCCTTTGCCTGCTTTTAGGATTTTCTCTTTATCATTAGTGTTGAGCAGTTTCATTTTGATGTGTCAGTATAGTTTTCTTCATATTTCTGTGCTTAGGATTTGTTGTGTTTTATGGATCTGTACATTTATAGCTTTCATCAAATTTGGAAACTTTTCAGCCATTATTTCTTCAGATATTTGTTTGCCTTTTCCTCTTCAGAGGCTCTAATTACACATATATTAAGCTGTTTGAAGCTGTCCCATAGCTCAATGATGCTCTATTCAATTAGTTTGTATTTGCTTATCCCTGTGTTTCATTTTGGATAGTTTCTATTGCTGTACCTTCAAGTTCACTAACCTTTCCTCTTTAATATCTAATCTTCAAGTTAATTCTATCCAGAATATTTTTTCCTCTTAGAAACTTTGATTATCTTCTTTAGGAGTTCAATTTGGGTACTCTTGTACCTTACTGGTCTCTACTAAACTTTTGAAACCTATGGAATACAATGATAATAGCTGTATTAATGTCATTACCTGCTAATTCTACAACATTTTTTAACCATTTTGTTTTTCTCCTCATTATCGGTAGCATTTTTCTGCTTCTTTGCATGGCTGGTAATCTTTGATTGGTGTTAGACATTATGTATTTTACCATGTCAGACACTAGATCTTTTTGTTTTCCTCTAAGTATTAAAATGTATTCTGGTTTGTGGTTAAGTTACTTGGAAACAGTTTGATCCACTCAAGTTTTACTTTTAAGGTATGCTAGGTGGTATCAGAACAGAATTAAGTCTAAGGTTAATTATTCCACAGTAATGAGGCGAAACCCCTTCTGAGTTCTCTATCCATTGCCCTATGAATTATGAAGTTGCCCAGCCTGACTGGTAGGTGCCATCCATATCCCTGTGTGAGTGCCAGTCACTCTTCTCTCTGATACTCTCAAGTGGCTCTTCCTCAGCCTCAAGTGTTTCCCTCACACACATGTGCCTAACAGTACTCCACTGACTGTTCGAATGGGACTCAGATCTCTAAACTCTCCCCCACGCAGCCCTCTCTCCTCTGGCACTCTGTGCCCTGAACTCCTGCGTTTTTTGACCCCCTCATACCCTGGCTCCATCTCTCCTACTCGGAGAGTCCACCAAGCTCTGCCTGGGGTCCCTCTACCTGTACTATGGTCTGAAAACTCTCTCAAGGTGGTGAATGAGGCACTTATCACACTCACACCATTAGTTTCCCATCTCTCAAGGATCATCATCCAACATTGTCTGATGCTTGGTGTTTCTCACATATTTCATCTTGTTTTCTAGTTGTTTCACATGGGAGGGTAAATCCAGCCCCTGTTCCTCCTTTTTGTTTGGAAGCAGAAGTTGCAAAAGTATATGCAATTTGTTAAAGTTTCCAAACTTGTTTCTTAAGTTATACATATGAGTTTATGAACTTAGATATCTTTTTATGCAGAGGGCAGTATATGATCTCTAGGTATGAAAACAGTTTCTTATAGGAAAACGTACTTAATTCATTAATGTGTAAGGAACCCACTATAAAATTATTTAACATTCCTGCCGAACCACTTCATTCTTTTTTTATTGAAGTACAATTGATTTACAATATTATATTAGTTTCATGTGTACAGCAAAGTGATTCAATATTTTTATAGATTATACTCCATTAAAAGTTATTACAAAACAATGGCTATATTTCCCTGTGTTGTACAAATAGATCCTTGTTGCTTATTTATTTTCTACATCCAACCACATCATTCCTTAATGAAGCTGTGAAAAAACTGTTCATTCAACATGTACACAGTCTCCTTAAGCTAAGCTCTTCACTAGAGATTCAAGAGAACAAAACCAGACTAACTGGCCCCTCCCTCTGGGGCCCTATCCTTTGAGTTCAGAACAAAAGAATTGCTCTTGCTAAGAACATATTAAAGCACAGTTTTAACCATTTCCTATCAACAAGATATTTCCTTATAGCCCCTACAGTAGTCTCTTAGGAAGAAGAAAAGTAACGGAGCTTTCCACATTTAATACACCGTCAGTCATGTCACTTGAAACTTTCTCACGTATTTTTAGCATAAAAAAGAAAAGTTTAAACTTGACATGAGAAAGTATAAGTCAGAACATTTTTACAGCAAGCAAATGACAGTGAAAACTCTAGTGTCTCCCTGTATTTTCAAGACTCAGTATATGAACAAAAGAGAGAAAGAGAAACCCATCTCACCTAGCTAAGGAAGCATGTAAGCAAAGGGCATCACCTCTTTCTTTCAAGAGAGTAGAATTTCAAAGCCTTATAATTTGGTAGGGGGGCAGTGGGGAGGGGAGAGGAGTCAACTGATACCATTAAAGTTAATTGGAGATTTGGGAAGGTGTGGATGAGAAAACTCGTTGTCCACTGCTTTTCCCTGTATTTCTTCTTTTCTTTCTTCTTTATCATAAAGTTTCATTTTTGTGTTCTAAGATATTACAAATAAGTTATGTAATAAGTAAGATGATGTGAGCTAATGAGTCTACTTTTATCTTTTTATATATATATAATACACACACGTGTATGTGTATACACATGTATAAATTATTGATGATATTTCAATTTAATACTTGGAATTACAATGATTAGATACGTGTTTCACACTTGAAATGAGACTGTTCTTATAAAAATTTCCTATTAATTTTGACAAATGTAAGTTTGAAACTTTGTGACCTCACTCAGATACATCCTAGAAATCAATTTGTTTAGTTTTTTTAAGAGTAAAATAGGACATTATCAATGAGTGGTGTGTCTGGAATTATAGATGGTATCAGTAACCTTAACAACTTTAGGGCTTGCGCCAGGGATGGGGGCGGCAGCAGCAGCTGCACTGTGTTTGAAACCGGAGCACTGGTTAGTGAAGGACACAGTGTCATGCTTGATTTACTTAGAAATCATCTCACTTGTTTAGGAGCTCAGTTAGAAAATGAACTTAACACATTCAAGCCAAATCGGAATCATCTGAAATTCCTTCCATCCACACCTCATCTCCCATCTAGGAGAAAAAGGACAATTTCAATCAGAATAAATATATACTAAGAATTCATGTAAATTACTAGGTAAAGTCAGTATTAACTAGAGAGTAGGCTATGTGATCTGTATCCAACAACATAAAACTTCTGAAAGTGGTTTAAATTTACAGGACTCCTCCATAGTGCCTACCAATAAGTTTTATACCTAGGATGCACGACCAAATGATTTTAGACAACATGTATTCACAACCAAACGGTGGATGATCTTTTTTAAATGGACAAATCCCAAGGCTGGGGCTTAGAGAATTAAAGAATTCATGTGAGTTACTTAAATATTTTTACCAGTTTTAACATACTGATCAGTTCATTAAGGTCCAGTTTACTCTCTGGACCTTAATGAACTTATCAACATGCTAAAACTGGTCAATCTTACAGCAATCCTCAAGGTTTATAATATCATCTCAGAATCCTTTATGAGAGGGTAGATTATATATCAGCGTCTGGCATGGTGTAGGCACTTAATACATGTTGAACTTACTGAATAGTTAGTGAATGAATACCCTTTAAGAGCAAGGACTGTACCTTTCAGGCTGTAGCTCTTTACTGTTGCTAGTAAGATGACAGTCATATCATTGTTACAGAGGATCTAAGTCACTGAAGATTTTCTAGAAGCTAAGAAAAGGTCACCTAAAATCTTTATTTCATAACCCCTTCTTATTCTTTTTAAAATCACAAAATCCATATAGAGTTCCAAAAATATAGCTACATATTTCACGTAGACATTCTGTATTCATTTACATCTTCATCTGTTTACCAAATATTACCGAGCCTCTATTAAACATTACACATTATACTATGTCCTGTGAATACAGAACAAAGGAGATGGTTCTGATCAGCAACAAGTTCACCATTGACTGAGGAGACACACATCTAAACTAATAATTATGATACCTATGGGGAACAGACCGGAAAGAACACATGTAGTAGATTCAAAGAAGAAGGAGTGACTGAGTCCAGATGAGGAAATCAGAGACTTTATTAAGTAGGGGTGGAAGTGGGAGGAGGAGATACCTGAGCTGAGACTTTAAAAACAATATAATTCTGTTCATGAAAAAAATGTATAATGTAAAAAGGCTGCAATATTATAAAAATCATTTGCATCTAAAATCCTATCTTATCTTAAAAAGGAGGTAGAGGGAAAAGATCAAAGAGAGTTAATTAAATTTAAATATCATGCCTCAAACAGGAACACTCAAATACAGTATTTTAGTATTTTACTCAATGTTGAAAATGAGCTGAACAGAGATTAAACATAACTTTGGATAATTTAAAGGAAACCGCTTTGCAAAATTTTACTTTCCAAAAAAGTGGAGGATGTATAAGCAAAGAAAGTAGACCGTACAGAAAAAAGACAAAAATTTTATTTTTTTAATTTATTTTTTACAACAAAAAATTTAAAGGAACATCAGGGAGGGAAGTATAGAACTTCTGATTTGTATTGTTTCTTCCATCAAATACTATCCCCAGTCCTCTTCCTCTCTCTCCTGCATGAGCAACATTCTCTTTATCTTTTGTCTTTGTCTTTGCTTCCAACCTATCTTCCAAATAATTATATTCATGGTCTCTACAGATTCCTGATCTATTGTTCCTCTCTGTCCCTTATGAAGCTTTGTTGTTTTGTTTTATCTTAAGCACATGGTTCATATTTGCCTGGAAAATCTTTCTCTATCTCATTTTTTTTCAATTCAGTTAACTAATTTGCCCAGCGTAATCACTGAAAAGGCACTCTGACACCCGACACTGAACGCTAGCTTTCTAATGCTTCTTAACAGAGGAAGAGAGGAGGCCAGAAGATAAATACAGGTGTATTTATGAATGGGGACTTTTCATCCTACTGCCTAGACTGAGAGTAACAGTAATGATAAACAAATCTGGAGATTTTATATATATATATAAAGTCAAACCAGAAAACCTTTCTTTGTGGTGTTCAATAATGTTGTCTTATATACTATTTGAAAATTATTAGGAAGAACAGTAGGTAAAGAGCAGAAGTGGAAATATGTTAAAATATATTTCCAGTAAATTTCTAACTTCCTCATCTCCATTTATGAAAAGTTAACCTCATTGCCTCCCTCAGAATGCTCTCAGCTTGACAAGACCTTTTTCATAATAGAAACTAATTCCTTTCTATTTCATTGTCCGTCATTAAAGCATTTATTAAAGTGTGCTATTTATTAGAGTTAGTTGTGTTTGAACTATCTCCCAACTGAACTGTAAATCATCTTTACCATTTCTAACAGGGCCTTGCACGTTGGTGCCCAATAAACATTTGCGTAATTGAATGCATTAGCGCACAGAAGTATCTTTATGTATTTTATGATTTTAAAACACTGATTATGTGACTGCCATCACAGGGAAAAAAAGATGATTAAGACAATATATGCCTATATATTCTGAGATCAAAGATAAGTGTTAATATATAATATTAGTATGTTGTGATTTTTATTATTCCCATTATCTTAATCAACAAAACAAAACTGCTTCTAGCTTCTATGGAATTACCTTGCTTTGAAAGTACTTAACCCTTTTTAGCAAACTAATGTCTTTATTCTTTTTGGTACTCGTTTTACAATTCTGCATATTATAATATTGCTATAAACTGAATGCTTGTGTCCCGCTAAAATTCATATGTTGAAATCTAATCCCCAGTGTGATGGTATTTGGAGGTGGGACCTTTGGGAGATGACTATGTCATGAGGGCAGAGTCCTTATGAATGGGATTAGTGTCCTCTAAAAGAGACCCAAAATACTCCCTCACCCCTTCTGCCATGTAAGGACACAGTCAGAAGATGGCCATCTATGAACCAGGAAGTAGGCCCTTACCAGACACCAAATCTGCCAGCATCTTGAGCTTTGACTTATCAGCCTCCTAATTGAGACATAAATGTTTTGTGCTAAGCCACCCAGTATTCTGTTAGACCAAGACAAGTATGTAAAATGTTTGTATCACCCATTCTAAATACTTAATACCTGGAATTTTAAGTGATATGAAACCTTACTTTATATTTCCATGAATATTATAAAGCTCTCCCATCATGATTTCTCTATAGTATAAGCATTTCCAGCACATATGCAAACAAAGGTAACACTTTGAAACCTTTATGCTATTTGATTGAATATTTTGTTGTAACGAAGCAATTTCATTAGAACTTTGAGCGGATTTATGTGCTGTACAGTTATCTTTCTACATCTTTGGTACATTTTAAGGAGATATTGTCATGTTCAAATTATTATTAACTCCATCCTTAACTACAGATTACAGATGAAATGGTTGTATAGATTCATCTCAGAGAAACAGAGACCTACCCCCACCCAATTTTGTTAATTACCAGTTCAGCCAGATGTTTAAATAAACATATGTGTCTTGAGACATTGCCCAAGGGTCAAGATAACCTGGTCTGTGTAGAACTGTAGGAGTGTATGCTCTTATCAACAAATGACACTGCATATGGACCTGCTTAGAACTTGTCTCTGAGAATACATGGGAAGAATTACTTTTTTGGAAACAAAATACAAAAGAAGAAAAAAACAGCAGTAGAAGTCGTTTGAAATTTAGATTCCAAGTCATTCTGGACTTGAATAGAACAAACCAAGACCTTTACCACGACACAGTAAGTAGGACGTTAGTATGGACTACCGGTTAGTGTAGATGATTCAGAGCCCTCAGTGGGAAATAATGGCTAAATCCAACGAGGAGACGGGAAGCTGGGTCTCTCTACTGAAGACTGTTAGTATCATTCAGGAGAGCCCTTTGGAGAATTTGAGCTTAGAAACCATAAAACCAGGCAATCCTCAGGTGTAGGTGCTATTCAAAATTTTGACTTCTTTGCATTACTCTTAGGCAGTTTATGTTTGTTCAGTCCTTTCCAAAGAAGGCTCTTGACTGAAACTGAATCAAAATTCTCACACTGCATTCTTCAGTTCAGCCTTCTCTGACCTTCACTGTGAAGACTTTTAAAACTTAAAGCCTGAAAAAGTTTACCTCTCCTGAGGCATGGTGATGCTTCCTCTGATCTGATAATGAAAATTAACTGATCAAGACTCCCTTTTCCCTCAGAGCCAAATCTGAGCCTGAATAATAGTGACTATTTAGAATCTAATCGACTGCATATCTCTTTCCTACCCTGCACTTGACTTTCTACTTCTGCTTATGTTTCCCTTCCTCCTTATTTTCTATGTCTACTTTATCATTATTATAAATATGTATTCCCACTGTAAGGATTCAAATCCTTTGTGCATCAAGGTGGTGAATATGTAAAGAACTAAATGAATATTTATGATCTGTCTCCTTAATACCTTGATCCACCTATTAATTTCTCTATCCTCTGTCCCAAGGCATCCTCTCCTCAGTAAATGGTTCCACTGTCTACCCAGATCTCGTGCCAAAAACCTAAGAATTATCCATAATTCTCTTTTCACCATCCTTCACATACAATTCATCAGTAAATTCTACTGGCTCTTCCTCTTAATTACATCCTGTTTGACTTTTTTGGATTTTCCCCCCTCCATCTCTATCACTTCTGCCCTGGAATACCAGCTCTCTTCTGGAGTGCAAAAAGAAATCACTAACGATTCTCTATTATTCCCCTCTTATTCCACTACAATTCCAATTTTAAGACTTTATAGTTTTAGAGCAGTTTTAGGTTCATGGCAAAATTGAGAGGAAGGTACAGAGGTCCCCATATACCTCCTACCTCCACATGCATAGCCTCCCCCATTACCGACGCCCCCACTGGAGTGGTACGTGATGAACCTACATTAACACATAATCATCACCCAAAGGCCACAGTTTACATTAGGGGTCACTTTTGGTGTTGTAGATTCATTGAGTTTGGACACATGTATAATGACACATATCCACCATTAGTATCATACAGAGTATTCTCACTGCCCCCCAGATCCTCTCTTCTCCACCTATTCATCCCTCGCTCCACCCCTGACTCCTGGCAACCACTGATCTTTTTACCTCTCCACAGTTTTGCCTATCCCAGATTGTCATATGGCTGAAATCATACAGTATGCATCCTTTTCAGATTAACTTCTTTCACTTGGCAATACGTATTTAAGTCACCTCCATGTCTTTTCATGGTTTGATAGCTCATTTCTTTTTGGTACTGAATTATAAACCACCGTCACCACAGTTTATTTATCCATCCTACCTACTGAAGGACATCTTGGTTGCTTCCAAGTTCTGGCAGTTATGAATAAAGCTGCTATAAACATCTGTGTGCAGGTTTCGTATGGACATAAGTTTCCAACTCCTTTGGGCAAAAATACCAAGGAATGTGATGGCTAGATAGTATGGTAAGAGTATGTTTAGTTTTGTGAGAAACTGTCAAACTGTCTTCCGAAGTGGCTGTGTTCTTTTGCATTCCCACCAGCAATGAATGAGAGTTCCTGCTGCTCCATACATAATTAATTTTTTAATAGAGTGATCTTTTAAAATATAAAGCAGATAGTTCTCTCTGAGAACATCCTTCTGAGGGGTTCTATTGCACTTTAAATAAATTCAAAACTTCTTTCCCTGGCCAACAAGGTACCACATAATCTGGCCACCGCCTATGTCTGTCCTTCCAGTCACAGTGGTCTCCAAGCATGTGGGCCATCCTCCTTCCTCAGACATGCCAAGCTTACTCTCATGTTTCCGCCTGCCGTTCCTTCTGGCCAGATCACTATGCCCCAAAATGTCTCGCAGCTGCCTCCATCTTTCAGGTCCCACCAACCTACCTCAAGTTCTATCTTCTCAGAGATGCTTTCCCTCACCACACCACTCTTCCGCCTCCCCCCAGCATCATTATCAAGCTCACATTGCTATCTCCCATCACTTATCACCTCTTTCCTCAGTTTTACTTTGTTCCATTGTACTTATCTCCATCTATGTCTTATTATATTTGTTCATTACTTATTTACCTTCTGCCTTCCAATGTAAGTTTCTTGAAAATAAGGGCATTGTCTTTCATGAGTATTGTTTCATCTCCATGTCTAAAAACACATATACTAGGTGCTCAATAAATATTCGTTGAGCTAATGAATATTTACTGTTTCTTAAATATAAAGCTCAACTACTTGAATTAGGCCAATGAGAAATGATAGAGAATAGTAAGACATACTGCCTTCTAAGAGCTAAGATCTCTTTGGAGGGACAAGCTCAATACCTACAACACAAATAGAAATACAAGGACAATCTAGGGAGGTCCAACACTGTGCTACTGTAAATGAGCATGGCAAGTTCAGTGCACAGTGGAGGAAAGCAGCCTGTCTCAAACTTACGGTGGCCCAGAATTTGCTGCTCCTTGAATGCTAGGCTGAAAAGCATGGAGATTAATCTTTAAGCTATCTATCCTGTGCCAGAGGTAGACAGACTACATGTGTCAAAATCCTGGTTCTGCCTTTTACTTTCTGGGTGCATGTCTCTGTTTCTTATTTTCCGTATTTATAAAACAGGAATAATGATAACTAACTCATTCGCTCAACATGTTCACCCATTCATTAATCTAGAAATAATTTAGTCTTTCACTTCAAAGGACAAGGGTTCTTGGGGCTTCCCTGGTGGCGCAGTGGTTAAGAATCCACTTGCCAATGCAGGGAACACGGGTTTGATCCCTGGTCTGGGAAGATCCCACATGCCCGCGGAGCAACCAAGCCCCTGAGCCACAACTACTGAGCCTGCGCTCTAGAGCCCACGAGCCACAACTACTGAGCCCACATGCCACAACTACTGAAGCCCACGTGCCTAGAGCCCGTGCTCCACAAGAGAAGCCACTGCAATGAGAAGCCCACACACCGCAACGAAGAGTAGCCCCTGCTCACTGCAACTAGAGAAAAGCCCATGTGCAGCAACGAAGACCCAATGCAGCCAAAAATAAAATAAAATTAAAAAGGACAAGGGTTCTATTCTCATTGAACTTCCTTTCTAATAGGCTAATATTATAATAAATATCGCATGTGTTTATTATGTAAGATAATGCATGGAAGTGCTTGGCACAGTACCTGGCACCAAATAACCCCTCAGAAATTTAGCTATTATCATTTTTATTAGGCATTAGGTAACATTGTAGGTTTGGGAGCAGGAAAAAAAGTTAAAAGCAGTGTTTTAGAAAGAAGAGTCTATTTACAAGAAATAGAAATTATTAGAAAGGATTGAAATCAGAGGCAGAGAAACCAGTTATGATTTTTATAATTTGTATGGCCTCCTACCATTCTGCCTAAAGTAAGTATAACTCGAAACCACATCTTCAGTTTTACTGGGATTCTGATCATCTTCCTTAGGGCAATTCAGTTGCCTCAATCTTGCCAATAATAGATTCTGGCAATGAACTGCATCTTGTTAGCACACTTAGAACCAAGAGTAGATAATAAATATAGCAAAAACCATGTTATATCATGGCATGCTCTCAATTTTTATTTACTAACTAATCACAGGTGTCTAATATACTGGGTAGTATGCTGTGCATTCTTCCCAAATTAAATAAGTTCTGATATCTGAGAGTTCAAAAGTGAGCAGAGAAGAAAAATACACAAGCATATTCATGGAAAGTGGTGGAATTTTAATATGAAAGTTCCAAAGAAGAGCAAATGGCCATCAGAGAAGACTTCACGGAGGGGATAATGGGATATCCAAGAATTAGTAGGGGTTTACCAGTCATAAGTGGAAGAAGAAATAATAGCATTCTTTATCGATAATAATGGTTATCACTAACATTCATTGAGTACTTACTATGTGTCAGTTACTATTCTGAGTGTTTTATAAGGATAAACTGACAATCCTAATAATTAACCATGAAATGGCTACTAGTGTTATTCCTGTTTTGTAGATGAGGAAACTAAATCCCAGACTTATTAAATAACTTGCCTGTGGACACATAGATCTGAAGGAATAAAGGATGTATTTGAATCTGAGGAATCTAATTCTAGACCCCATGCTCATAATCATGTGCTCTTTCTCTATAGCATATATTGCATTGCACTAATTTCCTGTCTAATTAATGTTCTTTAGCAAAAAGCTGTGTATACACATCATGTATACACTGATGTGTATAAAATTGATTAATAAGAACCTGCAGTATAAAAAACAAACAAACAAACAAACAAAACAACTAATACTAAACTTTCTTTGGGTTATTTGTATGGAAATATGTTAATATAAATGTTTCGGACATTAAATTTCTAAAAATCTTACATGTCTGGTATAATGTTATAAGTCATAATTCTAGTTATTACTTTAAAATGTATATCTCAGAAATAACTAAATTTCCTTGTCAATTGCATTATTAGGAACTTTCATCAAATCTTTAACCGTGGTCATTTTTAAGTCTTTTGTCATTTACAGACAGTTCTGGGTGTTCTCTGATGCTTTTGCAAATGTGTTCCTATAAAACGGTTTCATCTTCAAGGAATTCATGGAAAAGACTCTGACAAGTACAGGTTTCTGGTAACTGACTGTACTGCTGAACTGCATGAATAAGCATTTTCAGAACTCTAATGGAAAACTGGTAAACTTATAAAAGTGCTAACAAAAGATCAAGATGAAAAGAAAATTAATTACATGGGACTGAGTGAACTGATGAGGATGATTATAATTTTTGTGACTTTCTGTTTGCATAAAAAAAAATCCCACAAGGACTCAGAGGCAAAAAACATACAAATCAATTTTCACTGCAAAGTGAAGGAGCTGTTACAGTGGAGGATTACTGGGCTGAATGTCAATATTATGACATAGTATGAGTGTGCTTCGTGTTTGGTAATTGCAATCATTGTTGCTTTTGTTGTGGTCATCCATTTACAATGCTTGGTGCCAGTCTATTTATCTCTTGTAAAAATAAAATACAGTGTGTGTGTGTGAAAAAAAAAATTCGCAAGCTGATTCTGAAATACGGAATTGCATATGGAATTGTAAAGGACTCCAAATAACCAAAACAATCTTTCAAAAGAACAAATTTGGAAGACGAACTTTCTGACTTCCAAACTTACTACAAAGCAACATTAGTCAAAACAGTGTGGGACTGGCATAAAGATAAACACATAATATTGAGAGTCCAGAAATAAACCCATGTATGTATGGGTCAACTAATTTTTCACAAGTGTGCCAAATCATTCAACTGGGAAAGAAGAGTCGTTTCCAAAAAAAATGGTTCTCGGACAACTGATATCCACATGCAAAAGAATAAAGTTGAAACCTTACCTTACACCATATACAAGAATTAATTCAAAATTGATCAAAAACCTAAATCTAAGAGCTAAAATGATAAGTCTCTTAGAAAAAAATCTAGGGGTAATTCTTCATGACCTCGGATTTGACAATGATTTTCTAGGTATGACTCCAAAAGCATGAGCAACAGAAACACATAGTGGAACTTCATCAAAATTGAGAACTGCTGTGCTTCAAGAGACATTCTAGAGAAAGTGAAAAGACACCCACAGAAAAGGAGAAAGTATCTGCAAGTATATATCTGATAAAGTGTTTGGACCTAGAATATACGAAAAACTCAAGTCAGTAATAAAAGACTAATAATAAAATAATAACATTGGATTTTTACCCAATTTAAGAATGGGCAAAAGATCTGAATAAACATTTTTCCAAAGAAATATGCAAATGGCCAGGTAAGCAACTGAAAAGACGTTCATCGTAATTAGTCATGAGGGAAATGCAAATCAAAACCACAGTGAGAGGGGCTTCCCTGGTGGCGCAGTGGTTGAGAGTCCGCCTACCGATGCAGGGGACACGGGTTCGTGTCCCGGTCCGGGAAGATCCCACATGCCGCAGAGCGGCTGGGCCTGTGAGCCATGGCCGCTGAGCCTGCGCGTCCGGAGTCTGTGCTCCGCAACGGGAGAGGCCACAACAGTGAGAGGCCCGCGTACCGATAAAAAAAAAAAAACAACAACCTCAGTGAGATACCACTTCACATCCTCTAGAATGGCTGTAATCAAAAATTCAGAAAATAACAAGTGTTGGGAGGATGTGGAGAAATTGGAACCCTCATACAATGCTAGTGGGAATGTAAAATGGTGTAGCCATTTTGGAAAACAGTCTGATAATTCCTCAATTAAAAACATAGAGTTATTATATGATCCAGCAATTCCAATCCTAGGTGTATACCCAAATGCAAACCATATGTCCACACAAAAACTTGTACAGCAATGTTACCAGCATTAGTCATAAGTATTCAACAGGTGGAAACACCCCAAATGTCTATCAGCTGATGAATGAATAAACACTGTGTCTATCCATACAACGGAACATTATTCGGCCACAAAAAGAAATAAAGTACTGACATATGCTACAACATGGATAAGCCTTGGAAACATTATGCTACGTAAAAGAAGACAGTCACAAAACACCATTAATACGAAATGTCCAGAGTAGTCAAATATATTGAGACAGAAAGTAGCTTAGTGGTTGCTTAGGGCTGGGGGAGATGAAGGTTGATAGCTCAAAAGTATCAGATTTCTTTCTGAGGTGATAAAAACTGTTCTAAAGTTGACTGCAGTGGTGGTTGCACATATATATCATTTACATAGACTTTAAATCGTACACTTAAATGGGTGAATTGCATGTTATGTGACTTACAATAAAGCTGTCAAAAAAAAACAAAAACAAAAACAAAACAGAAGTTAAAAGGGAGAAATAAACAATCCTACTTTCAAACCCTATCTCTCTAGCCACCTCCCCTGTGGACGGTTCCTCAAACACTGATTTCCCACATGTTGTGAGAGCGGAGGGTATAATCCCCTTACCTCTTCCTTGGTCATGGGACAGAAACATAAAAGGCTTTTGTGCCACAATCAATTAGATTTGGAACAAGATATCCATCCCTGGGAATCACCTGCTACTTCATCTATCAATGTCACCAAAGTATTGGTGACCTGAAAGAGCAAGGTCAGGTAAGTAAGCACTGGAAGAATCTGGGAGATGCCCAGTTTTATCAATAGTTTTCCTTTTCAAATTGGTACAAAGCAGAAGTTAGAAATTCATAGTCATTCACAGTAGACGTGTCACCTGACTGTCCACATTGGATTGTCAGAAATGAGAAGGGGATTTAAGGCAAACTATGGATACTTTGTTTTATTGGGGAAGTAAACCCTCTAACAATCACGGAATAAAACCAATCTTTCAGACTAGTAAAATATAATTTCTGTTATAAAAAAAAATGGTGCTTCTTTATCTTTCTTCCAAGAGGGCACCAAAAAAAGGATAATACTTTTTACAGCTCAAGCCAAGTACAAAGTCTTCTTTAATATTGCACAAAACTCCTGGGATATAATAAAGATTTCCTAGTAACTAAACTAATTTTTATACCTATCCTAATATGGCTGTCCAATATCTAATTCACTGATTTTAGAGTAAAATAATCAAGTAAATGTAAACTCCAAAAAGTAGCTAAACCTTGCCTGTTTCCAATCATTCCATTTCCATGCAAGACACATCATTCTGTAACACATTTTGTAGGCCACTTTACATGTTCATGCATGTGTTAAAATAGCAGTTTAGCATAGTGGTTACGAGAATAGATTCCTGAGGTCAACTGCCAGCATTGGAATCCTAGCTCCTCCACAGTCATGTGACTCTGAGTTAGTCACTTAGCCATCCTGTACTTCGGTTTTCTCTTCTGCAAACTGGTGAAAATGTAAGTATGAACCACATAAAGTGGTTGTGAAGATTAAACGAGTGAACACGTGGAGTTTGTGGAACAGAGGTTGGCACACAGTGATTCTCAGTACGTGTCTACTATCACTCCCTAATTTTTTTTTCACACATTATATCATTTGATGTTCAAATTAGCCAAGATATTTAAGTAGGACAGATTAAGCAGTCCTAGTTTTTTTTTATGCACTATATCCTTGTAGACTGTATTTTATGTTTGTATGTGTGTGTGTTAAAATCCTGATTACACACATGCCCTGTATCCTGATTATGAATTTCACAGTGCTCTGCACACCGTAAGCATTCATTAAGTATGCTATGATAACAAAACAGATGAAAAAGATACTTACAAGTTCATGCATCCATTTGTTGGATATTGATAGAAACTTGCAAACAAGTGGATAAAAAATAACAACAGGGCTTCCCCGGTGGCGCAGTGGTTGGGAGTCCGCCTGCCGATGCAGGGGACACGGGTTCGTGCCCCGGCAAACTATGGATACTTTGTTTTATTGGGGAAGTAAACCCTCTAACAATCACGGAATAAAACCAATCTTTCAGACTAGTAAAATATAATTTCTGTTATAAAAAAAAATGGTGCTTCTTTATCTTTCTTCCAAGAGGGCACCAAAAAAAGGATAATACTTTTTACAGCTCAAGCCAAGTACAAAGTCTTCTTTAATATTGCACAAAACTCCTGGGATATAATAAAGATTTCCTAGTAACTAAACTAATTTTTATACCTATCCTAATATGGCTGTCCAATATCTAATTCACTGATTTTAGAGTAAAATAATCAAGTAAATGTAAACTCCAAAAAGTAGCTAAACCTTGCCTGTTTCCAATCATTCCATTTCCATGCAAGACACATCATTCTGTAACACATTTTGTAGGCCACTTTACATGTTCATGCATGTGTTAAAATAGCAGTTTAGCATAGTGGTTACGAGAATAGATTCCTGAGGTCAACTGCCAGCATTGGAATCCTAGCTCCTCCACAGTCATGTGACTCTGAGTTAGTCACTTAGCCATCCTGTACTTCGGTTTTCTCTTCTGCAAACTGGTGAAAATGTAAGTATGAACCACATAAAGTGGTTGTGAAGATTAAACGAGTGAACACGTGGAGTTTGTGGAACAGAGGTTGGCACACAGTGATTCTCAGTACGTGTCTACTATCACTCCCTAATTTTTTTTTCACACATTATATCATTTGATGTTCAAATTAGCCAAGATATTTAAGTAGGACAGATTAAGCAGTCCTAGTTTTTTTTTATGCACTATATCCTTGTAGACTGTATTTTATGTTTGTATGTGTGTGTGTTAAAATCCTGATTACACACATGCCCTGTATCCTGATTATGAATTTCACAGTGCTCTGCACACCGTAAGCATTCATTAAGTATGCTATGATAACAAAACAGATGAAAAAGATACTTACAAGTTCATGCATCCATTTGTTGGATATTGATAGAAACTTGCAAACAAGTGGATAAAAAATAACAACAGGGCTTCCCCGGTGGCGCAGTGGTTGGGAGTCCGCCTGCCGATGCAGGGGACACGGGTTCGTGCCCCGGTCCGGGAAGATCCCACATGCCGCGGAGCGGCTGGGCCCGTGAGCCATGGCCGCTGAGCCTGCGCGTTCGGAGCCTGTGCTCCGCGACGGGAGAGGCCGCGGCTGTGAGAGGCCCAGGTACC
The DNA here is from genome assembly GCF_000442215.2 of Lipotes vexillifer. Lineage (NCBI taxonomy): Eukaryota > Metazoa > Chordata > Mammalia > Artiodactyla > Lipotidae > Lipotes > Lipotes vexillifer. The sequence continues at coordinate 1,396,097 of NW_006795399.1, forward strand.
GCAAAAATAAATAAATAAAAATAACATCAGAAATATTATTTCTTATGAGGCAATATTAGCAAACAAAAAAAAATGCACAGATAAGAAATTCAGAGAGAAAACATAGGTTCTGCTGTACTATTATTTAACATTTGAGGAAATGTAGTTCCTACGTGTCTAAATGCATTTTGCTTTAACCAAGGAGTTAAAATGCTCACAACTATGAGTATTTACTTATATAAAGTACGTACGTATCATTTGTTTGTGTTATTTGAGAATCAAGTCAAACCACAAACACTGCTGGAATCACTGGGAAGCCCCTGGTCTCCGTCCCTAGCCCACTGGTCAGCCCAGGGGCTCAGCTTTGGATCTACTCCCCTTTGGTTTTAGACCCAGCACCCATTTCATCACCGTGCTTCAGAGCTAAAACCTGCAAGGGATTCCACTCCACTATTTGCCCTCACAAGGAAAATAATTCTCTTTGTCATAAACAAATTGAAGGGTATTAGTAAGAACATAACCAAAATGTTGAGGAAGCTGGTAATCATATCAGAGAAGCCCAGACAAAGACACTGGGTTGATTAGTAGAAAACAATAAGGGATCAGGTATATCTGATCCCTGACTTGGACTATGTGAAAGGCTAAGATAGGGAAGAGGAATTCGACTTGCTTGTAGAGGACTGGTGACTAAACTTAAAAGATATAGATGTGGACTTCAGATGTGGAAGAACTTACTGATAATCAAAATCCTTGCATGGTCCTGAGATTCCCGTCCTAGAGCCGTATCAGCAGGGGCTAGACAATAACATGACAGAGATGCTCTAGAAAACGTTTCAAAACCAGCTGAATGGAGTAACCGTACTAAATGACCTTTAGAGTCTCAAGAGTAGGAATCTACGACTCTACAAAACCAGGGAATATAAGTAAGAAAAATGTGAATAAACTGAAGCTCACAAAAATGGCTACTACAGGACCAAAACTTTCCAATAGCAAATTGTGTTTTTCACACATTTAAAATTGAAAATGTAATGTGCCATTAAATGTGCATATACATAGTCAGAGTACTAAATATTTTACATACTGCTGTGGGTTAGACTGTGTCCCCCAAAAAGCTATGTTGAAGTCCTTCCACTGCCCCCAGAACGCGTGATCATGACTTTAATTGGAAATAGGGCCTTTAAAGATATATTCGAGTTAATACGAGGTCATACTGGATTACTGGGCTCAAAATCCAATGACCAGTGTCCTTATAAGGAGAGAAAGATTTGAGACATACAGATACACAGGGAAGAGGTCCATGTGAAGACAGAGGCAGAGATTTATGTTACGTAATCAAAGGAATGCCAAGGATTACTGGTAACCACCAGAAGCTAGAAGAGGCAAAGGAAAGATTCTTTCCTAAAGTGTTCAGAGGGAGTATGGCCCTGCCAGCACCTTGATTTTGGATGTCTAGTCTCCGGAACTTGAGAGAATACATTTCTGCTGTTTTAAGCCCCGTAGATTGTGGTACTTTTTTATGGCAGCCCTAAAAATCTAATACACACGCTTTATTCTCTACAGCAATAGTACGGAAAGAATTAGGCTCTCTAATGACGGATGGAAATCCTAAGACTGAGGAGGTTAGAAAACTTGGTCAAGGTCACACACTAGAAAACTGCAGGAACAGACTCCATCCAGGTTTGAATTCCTGACTCCTATCCCCGGCTCCCGGCTCCCCTCTACAACAGGCACTCACCCAGGGAATGTCACACACTTTAGTACTGGGAGCATGAAGGTCATCTGACTTACGCAACAGAGCTTCCACCTCCACTTAATTATTCTTGCCCATCCCAGAGGCGCCCAGTTTTTGGCCATCATCTATAGGGAGCTAGAAGTTCTTTCAGTACCTGACTTCCGGGGGAGAGGTAGGGTTCAGGAATAAAAGCAAAGTGCAGATCAGTTGGGGCCTTCCTCCACAGCACCTGTGTGCTTATGCTCCCATCCTGAGCAGCCCCACACCCCTGTCTTCCCACATTTAATCAGATATAAGATATTTACTGAAGTTTGACTTATTGGAGAGGAAATATAATCAAAGGTACTGAAAACTTTTGATAGGGAGATTAAAAAGTAGTAGCTTCTCAAATAAATATTCTTAGTTGTTGGCTTAAAGGATTCAGGAAACAGGGAATTCCCTGGCGGTCCAGTGGTTAGGACTCTGTGCTGTCACTGCCGAGGGCACAGGTTCAATCCCTCGTTGGGAAACTAAGATCCCACATGCCTCTCTGTGTGGCCAAAATTTTTTTTTAAAAAAAAAGGATTCAGGAAACAATTGCAAGACAGTTTGAAGCCATCGTTGGTTTCTATTTTACTCAGAGCTGATCTAAAAATATCATAAGTATTTGTGACATCTTTAAACAGATTTTTTTAAACCCAGCATAGGGAAAGCAACAAAGAAAACTAGAATTATGGATGAGCTTCTGAGGAGCTCCGATGGAGGCTGACATTCCACCTCTCACATGTGGTGATCATCTGGGGGTTCATGTGCCCCTTCGCCAAGAGAAGGTGCTTCTGGCATGAGATATCTGCCGGCTGGTGGTAAGCAGCTGTCAGGCAAGCCTCCAAGTGGTTGCCTGCCTCGCTTGAGTGAAGCTTTTAAAATATTTATATGTACGTGCTAATAAAAACCAAACACTATACCCAGGTACTATTTTTTTTTTTTTTTTTTTTTGCGTTATGCAGGCCTCTCACTGTTGTGGCCTCTCCTGTTGCGGAGCACAGGCTCCGGACACGCAGGCTCAGCGGCCATGGCTCACGGGCCCAGCCGCTCCGCGGCATGTGGGATCTTCCTGGACCCGGGCCCGAACCCGTGTCCCCTGCATCGCCAGGCAGACTCCCAACCACTGCGCCACCAGGGAAGCCCGCAGGTACTTTAAAAAGTCACAAAAATACTGTGCCACTGTGCTCAGGGAATTGCTGAATTTTACTTTTGAGAACACAGTGCTTCACAGGAGTCATGCTGAAAGAATCCGTGTATGTAGAAATGTGGAAGTCAGATTGATCTGCAGTGGTAAACTACTGACATGGTCTCAAATGTCTAGAATGCAGTTGTGAATGTAGATCTATATGGGAAAGGTCATTTAGCCTACACAGAACCATGTCAGCTTCCAGGACAAAGTGGGGCAGTGTGCTTCAAAGAAGTCCTTAGGCTAGAGATGATTTACCCTGGCATTCGATTCACCCAGTATTTATTGGATGGATATTCAGTGTCTTGAGGCAACTGGGGTTATAAAGCTGATCCAACAGCAAGGCAGGTGGCGTAGTGGGTGGAAAAAACATTAGCTTTGGAGTCAGCTTCCAAATCCCAGCTGTGCGGTTCACAAGCTCTGCTGTCCTGGCAACTCGGCCTCTCCTAGCGTCAGTGTCTTCATCCATGCACTTGTCATCACGTCAACCTCACAGGCTATTCTGAGTATTATCAAATGAGACTGCGTGTAAAGCACCTAGCCAGGACTTGCATGCAGCAGCATGTCTCAATAAATGTGTCTTTCTTCCTTTCCCTCTCCAATTCTCAATCCCTCCTTGATAGTAACCTTGGTTTTATGTAGGTCCTACCCTACCCCCAACACCTCCTGAGTAAGACTCATGCCATCTCTCCTGGTCCCCGAGGCAGAGGACTACATGACATGTTCAATACCTCTGGACTGAGCACAGAGAGGGGGCCTCTGAGACAAGGCTGGTTACACAATTGTTGAGATTTGTAGGTTACGTTCAGGATTTTATACTCTTTCATTGTAGTAATAGGAGACACAAGGGTTTTAAATAGGCTTTCACTGGAGACTGAACTTTGGGGACAGGTGGGGATGCAAGGAGACTTTTGCAGTAGTTCAGTAAAGAGACAGTGGGATTCTAGATTGGGAGACAGGGCAGGTGTCAGTGGAGAGAAAAATCATTGGATGAATTTAAGGAAAAATGCAGGTAAAATGGTGAACTGGAGACTGATTAGATATGCAGTAGAGGGAGAGAAAGAAAAAAATCCATGTCGCAAACATAATTGCAAGAGCTTAGAATAGCATCTGGCACGTAATGAACATTCAATAAATGTTAGTTATTATTACTATACTTAATATATAATATGTTAAAATACACTAAAGCACACATAAATATGATTTTTTGTTAGTACAAAATCATGAAAGGATTTTTATAGTTTTGCTTCTGAAATTCTTTGGCTAGGCATCTCAGTGAATTTACGATTTGTTATATTTTTATTATAAGCAACTTGCATATTGAGGAATTCTTACAAAAAGGGAAATCTAAGCTACAGACCATTTCCAAATATGAAAATTTTGTGAATACTAATTTCAACAATTAATGAAGTTGACTTAATATTATGTTCTGAAGACATTTAATTAAACATTTATCAATGTTGGTTTTATGATTTCTTTTTTCATATTTTGGAGCATATCATTTGTTTTTAGGACTCAAATATTTTCAAAGGGCCTTAAAAAAGCTCAGGCCCTAAGTCACACGCCTGTTATACCTAATTAACAGAATGGACCTGAACCAGTGGACAACTGAGAAAGCACAAAGTAAAGCCAGGATCATAATACATCAGATTCTGCTAAAGGGGATAATTTGGAGAAAATGACATCACATGATCTAATTTTTCTCAACTTTTATTAAATGGTTCCCAGGCTATCTCCTCGTTAACTTGGGGAGTTTACTAAATGTCATTGTAGTTTAATATATACCATATACCCTTTTATCTTACTCATGTGTAAATAAGAGCTTATCAAATTATGCCTTTCATCGGACTGTTTAGGATCAAAGTCACTGCATATTAATGATTATCCTTGTGAAAGTATGAGGTTTTCAAAAGGCAGCAAACACTACCTCTGCAGGATAGCATTTTTGACCTTAAAAGGACATTAAATATCATATAATTCAAAAAGGAGAAATGACTTGCCCAAAATCATGTAGCAGCTACTGACATGACCAGGGAAGTCAGTTACTCTGGAAACACTCTGACTAGTTCTTACCACAGTTCTTACTTGAGTTCTTACTAGTTCCTTAAGAGACAGATGAATGCTGGTCAGCGATTTGTAGCCTAGAATCTCTGTATCAGCTCACAAAGCACTCAGAGTGTTCATACTCTGGTCCCATATGTAAAGGTAAAAACCTTTAGAACTCACTCTGAGAACAAATTAGGGAGATTTAAAATGATCGAAACAATCTGGCAGGAAATTGGTTATTTACTACGAATTCTACTCAAGGAACGTGAATGCATTTAAGAATTTGCCTGAAATGTACAATGGCAGAAGAAACAAAAACAAAAAACGCTCTACCTTTACCATCTCTTCCAGTGGAAATCGTTATAGTTAGTGGGATTTTCACAAGTGATTCACTTAATGGCTCAGCAAGAAATGACCAACTGAAACTTGATTCATATAAAGAGTAACTTTTATTCCGGACAATTCCTACCTGTTACTGCTAGTGGGGAATATCATGAGAAAAGTGAATGCTATACTGATTTTCCAGAGGGTAACACTGGTCATACTAAAATGTTGGAAAGTGAAGAACGACTTTCAGTAGTGTTGTGATAAAGGAATTCTAACTACCAGAATAATTATTCCTTTTCATTGCAGCTACTACTAATTGAGAGCTTACTATGTACAAAACAAAATCATTTAAACTTCATGACACCCCAATAATTAAATATTACTGTACCGCTTTTACAGATGAAGAAACTGAGTTTCAGAGAATTTAAACAACTTATCCACAGTTACAGAACCACTAGGCTTCAAACCCACGTCTGTGTGATAGGACGGCCTTGCTGTTAAGAAGTATACAACTCTTCATTTGAATTACAAGGTATTAGCCAGCTGTTAGGCATTTCTAAAATCATCCCTGTAATTGGTTACAAGAGCCTAAAGATGGAGCTGGAGTTCTGACAAGAGGTAGAGATCTGAAAGTCATTGGTGTGTGGATGGTAATCAAAGGAGAGGATACATTGTTTCAGTCTTTTGAGGTTTAAATTTGAGACCATCTCATTCCAAAAATATTTAGGGAATATCTATTCAGACCAGGCACTGTTCTAGATGCTCGTGATACATCAGTGAACAAAGGACACAAAAAGATCTCTGCCTTCCTGGAGTTTACATTCTTATGGGGAGTGGAGGGAACACAGATAAAAACATAATAAATAAGTAAATTATATAGTATGTTAAAAGGTGATAAGTGAAATGGTGCTAAGGTGACTACCCGAGGAAGAAGAGAAGCAGAGAGAACACCGGCCCTTACTAAGACTCCTGCAAAAATTCCTATGATCTGCTTAGTGGACACATCAGTAAATGGAAAGTGAGTTTCCTATCAGCTTTAGTACTATTAACACATCTGAGGTGATCCAGAGAGTCTGGGTAAAAAAAGTTTTGTAAATGGCTGACTAATAACTCTGGAAGCAGGCCATTGCCCCTATGTACCCCAGGGATGCTACCAGAAGCTAGGAAATCCCACAACCCAGGCAAATACAATCACAACTACAACTCTGCTTGTAACTAGCCCAGTGCCCTAATTGAAACAAACAAACAAAAATATGGCATCTGTGTTGGGATGGTCTCGTCACCATCTATCCACCCAAGTTTCTCCTTGCTCTGACCAAAACCACGCAGTAAGAACCATTGCTCAGGAATAGACCCAGAGCTCCTCAGACTCCCAGGGTCATTATAGTTCCTCACTCCAGGTTTTCCCCACCCATTCAGCAGCAATGCAAAGCAGGCAGGATGAGCCTTTCTTGTGTACGAAGTAAACAGAGCAACAATGAAGTGTGACTTCAGGGGAAGGAAATGGTTTCCTGCCTACATGAAATAACACATCTATGGAGGAACAACATCTACAAGTAGTAAAATACTCAACTGTAAAATGAAAACATTAATTAAAGCAGACAAAGGTTCACATCATATACAATCTTACAAATCATATCTTCAATTATTTTACCTGACTTAAATTTAAAATGTATGTGCCCAGACAGTCTCACAGATATGTCCATACTACGTTACAAGGATTTAAATAGCTGTATCTTGAAATTTATTCTTTTTAATGTGAATCTGCATGGTAGAATGAATACCTCTTGTTGTTTTGTTGCTTTTTTTAAATCACAGTAAACAACGCATTGACATAAAATTTACCGTCTTAACCATTTTCAAGTATACAGTACAGTAGTGTTAACTACATGCACAGGATCTCTCGAACTTTTTCATCTCGCAAAACAGAAACTCTATACTATTGAACAACTCTTTTCACCCTCCCCCCAATGCCTAACAACCACCGTTCTACTTTCTGTTTCCATGAGTTTGACTACTTAGACCCCTCATATAAGGGGAATCATGCAGTATTGGTTTTTCGCGAGGGTCTTATTTCACTTAGCATAATGTCCTCAAGGTTCATCCATGTTATAGCATATAAGAAGATTTTCTTCTTTTTAAAGGCTAAATAATATTCTATTTTTTAAAATAAGTAAGTTTTCTATAATAGGATACAGGCTAAAATATTTAAACTTTCCATAGGAAATTATAATTATGCAGGAAAAAAGAGACTTCTAATAGTCCAGGAAGGTATTCTTCAGTGGCTTCCCACATCACTTCCTAAACCAAAAGTCTTACTCTGTGTTATTTTAAGTTTAAAAATATAAGCATTTCAAACAATATTTTGACATATCACTCTTTGGCTGCCCGAGTGTGAAAGAGGCAGGCATACAGCATGGGAGCAGGGTAACTGAGCTTCTCTTGCTTATTAAGTTTCAATTAGGATGACACTAATTTATTCGTATTTGAGTAAATCTCTTTCCATGGGAAACACATGACACAAAGTATTATAAATATTAACCCATGTAGACAAAAACTAAGATAAAACAAAGTTGTTTCCTTTCACACACAGGATTTACTGAAATCCAATTTTTTCAATGCCTAAATTGTTTTCTCCTTTAAAGCCAGCTAGAAGTGTTGACTATATAAATGTAAGAAATTGCTGTTAATTTTGATCAAATATGTAAAGCTATCAAAATCTTTATTATTTCAAATACTTTTTAAAAGACTAGGTGCACATTATTAATAAATGCATAAAGAATTAATATAAGCAGATATAATAATCCTAGAAGAATTCAGTATGTAGTGAGGAAGTACTGACTACAGACTCCATCATTTTGGTTTCACATCGCTGTATTTTTCACTCTTCTATAATACTTTCAATTAACTACATTTGTGGAACATTGATCACAAGTGTCAACCTGCTCCCTCATAAACTTTTTATCAGAGCAACTAATAAGTAAACATCAGGCAGAGAAAAGAACTTTCATTGCTTAATTCTTGTCTTTCTTTTCCATACTCCAGCTCTTCCCAGACAGATGGTGTACCTCACTCCTTGATGCCTTTTCAGACTTCTCCTTTCAAAATATTCTTCTCTGCCCTGCTCTTACCAAACCTGAGTTCATTATGCAAAACTCAGTTCAAAAGGTACCTCTTCGGGGAGCCTTTCTCAACTCCCTGAAGCAAAATCAGTCTCTATTTTAGTACTAACACTTTTTATTATAATTATTTGCTTGAAAATCTATCACCCCATCACACACATCATTCTCAAGGATAGAGACTATGCCTCATTCATTTTTATAGTTACGGCGTTTATTACAGTACCTAGCACATGCATAATAGGTGCTCAGTACATGTTTGTTAAAGGCTTATTATACACACACACACACACACACACACACACACACACAGATTCTGCTCATTGTTAACACACTGCACTGTCTCCACTTATTTCACCACCTGCAATATGGATTAATAAATTTTTACAGTGAGATTTTTAGAAAATTGTACCAATATTTAAAAATATTCGTTAACGTACATTAACTGATCTGGGGGTGAAGTACTTTAGGAGAAACTTTGGATCTTTAAAAATATACATAGATGATGCCAACAATTATGCATTTGATAAATACAACTCTTGGGCACTTAGGCACTCACAGGAGAGTTCTCTCTTGTACATTATAAAACTTTCCCTAAGCTCTTTAAATTGTAGCTAATTAATATTACTTATCTTTAACATGTTATGATGGGGCTTCCCTGGTGGCACAGTGGTTGAGAGTCCGCCTGCCGATGCATGGGACACAGGTTTGTGCCCCGGTCCGGAAAGATCCCACATGCCGCGGAGCGGCTGGGCCCGTGAGCCATGGCCGCTGAGCCTGCGCGTCCGGAGCCTGTGCTCCGCAACGGGAGAGGCCACAGCAGTGAGAGGCCCGCGTACCACAAAAAAAAAAAAAAAAAAGTGATGATGATAGTAATGATAAGGCTGATGGCATTTATTTCATTCAAGAAGTGACCCAAATAATTACAGACAAGAGTAGGTAATGCTAATACAAAGAAGGGCACTTCGTAACGAAAATACTTAAAAGTCCAAAGGAGTTCCAATTTTTAACAGTTAATGGTTAGTGTGGTTAAAAGAAATAGTTCAAAATAAATAGTGCCAACCAATGAGAGCTCCCCAAGTTTGCAAAGCATTCACTGTTTCCAGACGCCCCAGTTTCTTGTCTCTTTTGATCTGATAGGAGTTAACCTCCTACACCATTTAGTTTTTCCCACTTCCAACATCCTATCGAATTGGTCAGAAAAAGTAAAAATAAAAACAAAAGCACAACTGACCCCCCCCATGAAACATTAACATATTACCAAAACCATGCACTGAAAATAAAAAGACCTCAAACTTGGAGCTGGAAAGGGGCTGAGAGAGAATGTTCTTAATACTCCTCTCTTTCCTGAAATCTGCAGACAGCACTTTTACTTCCTAGCTAATTCAATACAGAAAAGCTAAGAATTAGCCCAGCTTCATTTCTTTAACTTGCAGACAAGGAGCTTGATTTCTAGCAATGATTTTATTTTAAGAAAGAACCATTGCAAGAAAACAATTTGGAATTTTCACGGGGATCATAACATTACATTCCATCTTCTTTGTCCCTTTTCTCCTCTCCTTCCCCTCTCTCTCCCTGTCCCTTCTTCATTTCCTTTCTCTATGTTTGAAAGAAATCTAACCACCCTTGACCTTGCTTGTTTCAACAAGACCATTTCTAAATTTTCCTTTGATGGATCTAAGTAAAAGAAAATGCATTACCAGCTGTGTTTCCCCACTATTTAGCAGAACAACCTCACTGCCACAGCTCTGGGATGCCAGTAGTGAAGCATCACCAGTGACTGCCAACACCCCTGAAATACCAATACAGTAAACTAGCAGGCATCAAAGGGATTCCTAAATCACACTGAGGACAGTTTTATTACCCATAAAGTAGAAAACCCACACAGAAGAGAAGCTATCCTGGCTTTACTGTTTATTGGCCAGGTGGAACTGATTAAGAATGTGAGAATCTGTGGTACCAATAATCATGGGCTTCTTGTGTTCAACATAAGAAAGGGTTTCACATAACCCAGCAATAGCAGGGCATTAGTGCTCAAGAAATCCAAACTTGGAGCTATTTATACTCAGGACTGGGCTAGACAGGCTGGCTCAGAGAAAATAATCTTAAGAGACGAGTGTAGGAGACACAGGAATGACTCTCAGAAACCACAAAGAAAGCACAGCAGATTACAATTCCTTTGCAAATGATTGTAAAGATTACCCCAAGTGAAATCAGCAAAGGCTATATTAAAATGGATGGGTAGCTTATAACCAGGCCTGGCTTTATTTAAAATCCTCTTTACAAAGGAGGCCAAAAATTGCATTCCCTGCAGGAGATACTTTCTTGTCTGCAGGCTGCTTTTACCAGATGTTGAAATGGGGAAGGATGCTACTGAAGAAGTTAGATGGGGGAGAGAGCAGCCTTTCATCTCTAATCCTTTCATAGAGAAAAACAGCCCTGTTTTATGGAAATCCTAAAGGAGAAGAATCCAGAAAGACAAAACAAATATAATAGGTGGTCTGTATTCATAGTATGAATATTCTTTACATTGCAGAATGTTTTGCAGCAGCATTGCTTCTAATGTGTCCCTAGTACATTTTACAAATGGTTTTATATATTTTTAAAAAAAACCAATACGCCCTTATGTTTCCAAAGGCATCTATTGCATAATCTAAATATACTGTGTGAAGATTATGCCTAAAACCTATATACTGCATTTACCATACAAAACCAAATGATGACTACTGAAGGCCAAAAAATTACAATAAAGTTTGATGATTTTTCATGGAAGTAATTAAGTAATTAATTAAGTAATTAAGATACGAAGACAACAAGACAGATTTACAGATTCAGGTAGAGGTTTGCTTTTAATGAAATCACTCAGTCTGTATCAGATAAAAATTCTCACCAGGAGTTGAATTTTCAAATCTCTCATAATTTCAGATGTTATTCCCTAAAAACTTTATAACTTGCTTCTTGAATTATAAATGATTATCAAAGAAAATAAACTTTACCCTAAATATGTGGAATGTAAGTCACTAAAAATAGCTCTTTTACTAAAGAAACTAACACTAAAACTTTAAAGAAGGGAAATATGAACACATATGTGCAGACAAAAGTGCACATGTTCATAAATCATGTATCAGTCATCAATAAAATAAATGTGGAAGCACAGCAAGTAAAATTAGAGCTTGGAATTTGATTACTATGGTATATATTGTGCCAAAAGAAAAATGAAACAGCCAAACATAACTGTATCAGTATGCATGAGAAACCATCCGTTCCCAGTACATCTGTGATTACTTAGAGCATAATTCTTTGTGATTCTGAGTATCAAAGATCATCAAAAGCTCTACAACAAAGCAAGAACCTTTCAAGCACTTGGTACATTCTCAATGATGAGTCCTAAGTCTGGCTTAACATTGAGAGTTGAATTTCAGAATATCTAAATTCTGTTCCATTTTAAGACTAGAAACAATTTATTTCATTCAACGATCGCTTTCAACTTGAAGGATTAGGATATTCCTAGAACGAAGCGGCCTTCTGCTCCCTTTATGTTATTTTTTCACTATACACATGTAGAGGATTAGGCATGAAGTCAGGCAACAGCTGTCTGGTCATGCGTGTGCTTTGGTCCCAAGGAAATTCATCACCCACTTGCATTGCTGCGGTTAATCTGCAGTGGACACATGTTGTCTAATCAGGTTCAAGACAACCAAATGAAGAGCTTAAAGGATAGAGATTATTTTACTCATTAACTTCTAGACTCCTAACTCAATTTTTAAAAAGGGTTTTTTTGTTTTAATTTTGAGTTTAAATAACTCTCAAGATTTTCTGAGCTATATTGCAATTTGTCAATATCTTATAAATCTTGAAGCTTCATTTAGAAAGTTGAGTTCAGAAAGGAAAATTTCTACAACTGTGCAAATGTGTTGCAGACCTGCTCAGAGAATTGGGGGGTCATGAGACAAGACAGCAAAACAGGAGGCAAAATCTTCTATGGAAGATGAGTTCTGTTTGCTGAGTGAAGGTCTAAACTGATCACAAGTCAAAACATGGGCAAGGGCTTCCCTGGTGGCCCAGTGGTTGAGAGTCCACCTGCCGATGCAGGGGACACAGGTTCGTTTCCCAGTCCGGGAAGATCCCACATGCTGTGGAGCGGCTGGGCCCGTGAGCCATGGCTGCTAAGCCTGTGCGTCCGGAGCCTGTGCTCCGCAACGGGAGAGGCCACAACAGTGAGAGGCCTGTGTACCGCAAAAAAAAAAACAAAAAAACAAACAAACAAAAAAAACAAAACAAAAAAAAACAAAAACAAAAACATGGGCAAGTCAGGAGTGGCACCCTGCCCGCAGGGAAGAGAACACTCAGGAACTTGAACACCTGTCCACTCTGCAGCCAGTGAGGAGGGCCTCCTCCACCAACCTGCCTGACAATGAATGAGCGTCTTCCCCAGACCCAGGCTGAGCAAGGCCTCACAACCGTCCTGCTTCCTACATGCCCACATTTGGACTGACATGTGTGCATTCAGTCCTGTATTTCCCAGTGCCTTTATGTGTTTTCACCTGCTTGAAAGGGTCTGAGCTTCTAGAAGACTCCCCCCAAAGGGCTGGGAAAAGTCTACCTTCACCCTGTGTGGCCCCACCCCCAAACGCAATTCATTCTCCATGGGATGATTTTACAAAGTACAAATTTGATCACATTCTCCTGCTATTTGCCAGTTTTCAAAACAAGAAGTTTTTTAAAAAACAAATTTTTCTCAGCGAAGACTTCCATCTTTGCCCTGTTAGATTGACTTAGGTGTCCTGGGTATAACCCTAAAATATTGGTTATAATTTCTTATTATTTTTGTTAATACTGTTATTCATATTATTATCATTCTTATCATTTCCACCTTCCTCTGCTAAAGTGTCAGCTCTGTGAAGTCACTGCTTTTTCAGTGTTAGTTCCCTAGTACAGTGTCTGGCATATAGTAGGCATTCAAAAATCGTTGAGTGAATGAATGAAATGTATTGCTCTTGGTTATTATGGCTCATTTCTGTTTATAGAAGCTGTATTTTGGAAGAGGAATATTTGCCCTGGAAAACTAAAGAACAATACTTTAAAGACTATTTTATTTCAGGTTTACATCTAATATAGATAATATGCTATATTACATGTAAGCTGTGTGTGTGTGTGTGTGTGTGTGTGTGTGTGTGTGTGTGTGTGTGTGTGTGATACTCAGACTCAGGACTGCTGGGACTTTGCCATCTGTATACACCCAGCACACCAGAGCCTTCCCCTTCTTGCCAGTGTGGTCTATGAACTCAGTACTGTAACGTAACCTTGATGTGGGGTTACTCAGGCAAATGAAGCTGCTAGGATTGCCACAAATTACCCCTGGTGGGTGAATGTTCACATTTTTGAGGTCTTTACACTAGTAAGAAATAAAGAGCCTTAGAAGAATGGCATAAAAACACCCTTGCTTAAATAGTTGAAAGGTTCAAAACATCGAGTTGGGGGCAGATGCAAATTATTATTGGCATTTGTCAGCTTTGCATTTCAGCTTTCCTTTTCCTCATTACAATTTTGAACTAAATTTATTTTTCTTTGGTTTCTTCCCTACGCCCTCCCAGACCCTTTTT
>NW_006795399.1:1410122-1422015 GCF_000442215.2 Lipotes vexillifer
GAACAAATCTATTTCCATATGGTGCCTGTAGCCAGGACAGGAAGACCATTGGCTTCCCTCAGCTTTCTGTGTTCTCCTGATTGTTACAAACTACCCCAGAGAACTGGATTCCCTTGACCTTTAACTTCCCTCTTCCTGGTCTCTGAAATGGAATCACTTACAGATGAAGCAAGGCTGAAAAATTGCAAACATTTGGGTGCGAAGGTGATTGAGGCTCCCTCCAGAGTAGCTCTGTGCATTGTGTTTTCTTGTCATTGATTTGATTTCCAAGCCCTTGATCTGGCCTGAAAATTACAAAAGGAAGCCAGGGAACTTAAGGTTAAAAATGGAATTTTTTGTTTTTAGAAAAGGAAAAAATTGCTATTACATCAAAGTGTTTTATTTCTGAAAATTAATTCACAAGCACCTTCATGTATAGACTTTAGATTCCAGGTCTCAAAACACCTAGATATATATGTGTATACACACACACACACACACACACACACATACATATATGTGTGTGTATGCATGAGTGCATGCATAGAATTTTCTCTAATTATCATAAGGTCCTTACAATACACATGTTATTATTAAATGAAGAGGTTAAGAAATTTTCCCAGGGTCACACAAGTAAACCAGCAATTGTCAGAGCTAAACTTTGAAGTTTGGTCTCCCTAATACCAAAGTTGCTGTTCTTTCCACACACCATCCACTCATAAGTACTATATATTATAAAAGCCCAAGCAGGGTTTCCCTGTTGGCGCAGTGGTTGAGAGTCCGCCTGCCGATGCAGGGGACACGGGTTCGTGCCCCGGTCCAGGAAGATCCCACATGCCGCGGAGCGGCTGGACCCGTGAGCCATGGCCGCTGAACCCGCGCCTCCGGAGGCTGTGGGAGAGGCCACAACAGTGAGAGGCCCACGTACCGCAAAAAAAAAAAAAAAAAAAAGCCCAAGCAAAGTGAGATGATATTATAGGAGAAAGAAAGACAAATAAAACAGAAACAAGCTACTGTCAACATAAAGATGAGGAAGTCATTGATGTTTATGATAAATCAAGGCACAAAAAAAATCTTTTCATTTCCAAGTTTTTAACCTTCAGCAAGTCAGTTATAAAACTCAAAGAAAGAAATAAGGAAGAAATAAGGGACTATTCTCATCTCACATATATCAACTTACCCTGGACATCAACTGGCCCTTCATAACTGTGTTGTCTGTGATTGCCCATTCTTAAGACTTAAATTACTTGAGATTTTACCAATACTAAGCATCTCCAACATCGTATATAACCTGGGCCTGATATAAATTATAATGAACAAATATGTCATATTATTTTGTGTATCAAATACTAAATATTCCAATGAATACAATGTTGTGCATCTCTCTCGCAGGTGCATTGAGGACTCCCCAAATTAAACAGTGGGCCCTCCAATAAATAAGAGAGGGCATAACATTTCCAACCACAAAAATCAGGTCTCTGCTAACACAGAAAAGTTATGAATTGAAACACTTATCTGGAAAATTCAAGTTGCAAATTCAACTATGACAGGAATTGAGAGCCTGAGGCAAAATACATCATAGGGGACTAAGTTCAAACCCATCTCAACCACTGTGTAATAGGTCAGATGCTCAAGACCTTCAGGGTTCCCATGGATTCTCAATAGAGAAATCTCCATGTGGCCACTTTCCCAGTCACCATCAATTACTCCAAAGGAACAACTATCTACACATACTCTTTCCAAGTAATTACAACCACCTGATTAACTTAGGCACAGGGAAAAAAAGCCAGGACACTTAAGAAGTCAGAGAAGAATCATCTAAGACTAGAGACCATGGCTATGTGAATCCCCCAAGACTAAAGCTCTGAATACTGACCCCTTGAGATCCATGGGGTAGAAATATATGGCCTGTGATGGCTCAGAACTCTAGAAGTCACACTGATTTTCCCCAAATCACCCATTTGGCCACAAACAACCACTAGTGAAGGGAGGAAAAGAAGAGATTCTCCAACTTCGCATTTCCAAAAATTCGTTTTTGAAAGCAAGGATTCCCCTCAGAGATGTACCAATGAACTTAACAGCAAATACATGTTATGGCCTTAATCATGTGGCATTATCTTATGTTCAAGCTTCCCCCAAATACTTAGTTTTATGTTAGCACTGGTTCTCCTTAAATGAAAAGCCTCCTGAGAGGATGTGGACTATGCACCCATCATAGTCTCGTGGGAAGACCCCCTAGTGGAGAAAGCTTATGTTTGTTTCCTGGCACCTCCTGCCAGCAAGGGCTACAGGGCAGGACACATCCTGAAAGGACTTTCTTCTTCGTCGCTCTCTGGGTCCCCTATGAAGTTGACTTGCCAGTATATGTACCTACTGACATATAGTAGAGCTTTGCCAAAAGGAACAATTTTGTGAAAACAAAAATGTAAAGACAAACCTTCATGAATGCATCATTGCCTAGTTCCAGAGCCACTGTTTCAGAAAATGAGAATCAGGAAAACAAAGTGAGAACAGAACAAGACATCAGCCCCACTCAAGCTCATGATCAAGAAGCAAACTCAACAAACCTGAGGCTTATGATCAAAACCCACTGTTGGTTCAAAAACTCGGGAACTTCTCAGGCAAAATCTGAAACTGGCTGCTACAAAGGGAGGGCAAGGAGAGACCCAGGGAGGGCAAGGCAGACCACTCTAGATCGGTAGGTGGCAGTTTTAATGAGCAAGGGAACTTACATAGGAGACCTGTCTTAGAATGCCACAAAATGAGTAGATCTCTGCATCTGTCCACCAGAATCTTAAAGTTCATATGGAGGCCTGACCAGGATTCAGTCACATATTCATTCCAGATGGTCTCAACAACACCTTACTTTCTCAAGACTGTATCCTTGAAACCACCTCCTGGTGTGGGAATGGTAGGTGGAACATACCTTCCAAGGACAGGGGAGTAAGTTGAGGAGTCTCTGATTGCCCAGGTCCAGCTCTTGGGTCAACCAGTGGTCATGTCCTCTCAATGGCCTCCTCCAACACCAATTCCTTTGATCAAATCAAGGTGACGGTTCAGCTTCTCCACAGAGGTCCTGAGGGGGCAGTCAGGTTCCATCTAGCTCTTATTTCAATGGGTGCTTCCAACAGTGTGTCTTCTGCTCAAACTGGTGAGATTGGGGGTGAAAATACTAGCATGGATCTCTCTAGCCACACTTGTTTTATCTGTGTATTTTCTTATTACTAAGCACAGTGCTGAGAATAGAGTAAGTGCTTAATATGTGCTTGCAGAACATAATTGAGTCTGAGATTCGAAAACAACTTGAGAGATGTGCATTCCCACTATTCACACAATTCGGGAATCCAGTCTACACCATCCCTGCTGAGTTTTCATCCACCATCTATTAATACTTCAAGGAATAGGGCTATCATTTCTTGTCCAAGTAATTCACTGTATTATTATCATGATGGGGGTAATTCTACCCATGAAAGTTATAAAATGCCTCCTCCAAAATTTTCACTCACTACTCCCAGTATTGACTATAAAAAGCAACACAGAACACAACCATTTCTGCATGACAACCTGTCACACATTTCAAGACAGCTATCCAGTCTACCCCAAATTTCTCTTTTCTGGGCTAGACATACCCTATACCTTCAGCTATTCCCTTATGACACAGGTTCCTGTAAGCTGAGAATGGAATTTCTCAGGACTTAAGATCTCCAGACAGATCTGAAAAGTAGGACACTGATTATAAAGTAGTAGATAAAGAAGTTCCTGAAGTCTGGCTTTTGCCCCAAAACATCTCACGTCTGAAATTCTGACCATTAGCCATTCCTTCTCTAGGGGAACTACCCCCTGGACACCTGTTAAAATAAAAATACTCAATGGAATCAAAACACACTTTCCATCATTATTCAGTAGTCCCTTTGCTTGGATTCCTTTATCACATAGCAAAGCATCCCCTTGAAAGGGAAAAAACAGAGCTCTGTTTGAATAGGAAACATATTTGATAAGAGAACTGGAGAAGCCACACAAGCTGGTGTGTCTCTATTGTTATACAGTTAGTTTGATTCCAACTTTGTGGGGGGTTTTGGTGGGGTTTTTTTAAATTTATTTTTTCATGGAAAGGCATTTTATTTTAAATATAGCAGTGTGTTTTAATCAATCATGCTGTAACGAACATTCTTTCATACAGACGTGTATATCTCTGGTTCCATAAAATACATTACTACAAACTGAATTTACTGGAACAAAATGCATAAAGATTAAATTTTAAACTTTTTAATCAATGAGTAATACATGAAATGATTCTCCTTGAGAAGAAGGAGGTGGGGGGAGAGAGAAGGCAAGAAGGAAAGGAAGAGAGGCAGGGCGGTTCTAGTCTGATGAAGCTGAAATACCCTTGGCCACATACCTTCCCCATCCAAGGCACATCCCCTAAAACAGCCACTGTTACCAGTTTGATGTAAATCCTTCCAAACTTTTATTTTCTCTACATTTGCATACAAACATGAAATCACAGAGAATATATATGCATTTTAAACAAATATTATATATTATTTATTCTTAAATGTACTCCTCTCATCTGCTATATCATACGTGTAATTGCATGTCTACGCTACACTACAATTCCTTTATGTTTAGACACTCCTCTACTGATAAAACCAAAGGAGCTTCTCAGTCCTTGAAACAATGGTTCAGAGAATATCTTTGCAGAGGCTTCTTTGTGCTCATTTCTCTGATGTCTACTGAGAAGCATATTGGTGGCTCAAAAGGTTATGTGCATTTTATTTATTTATTTTTTCTTGAGAGTTATGTTTTATTCGGGGGTAATTTTTAGGACTTCAAGCCCGGGAGGCAGCACCTCAAGTAACCCTGAGAGAACTGCTCTGAGGAGGCCAGGAGGGGAGCCACATTGCTCTCTCAGCCGTGCTGTGTGTTAGTGCCTATTTCCCCATACACTGGTCCAAGCGTGTGCTTTTAAAAGCTTGCCCATCTGGTGGTTACAAAGTAGCACCTAATTTTTGTTTTGTATTTTTCTTGATTATTAATGAAGTAAAACATTTCTCTTTACATTTATTATCTATCTTCCTTTTTTATACATTGACTGTTAAATACCTGCCCATTTTTCTGTTAGTTGGTCTTTATCTCATTGAAATTTGGAAGTTTTTAAAATGTGAAATATAGATACCAATCTTTTGTTATATGTGGTAATTTTCCAGTGTTTCATTTGTTTTTTAAACTTTGTTTAGGGTCTATTTTTCAAGTTGATTTTCAGTTTGCTAATGCAAGCTTTAATTACTCCATATTTTTTTCTTGCAAGTTTTTAATACACTTGACTTTTATTCTTTAACCGTGGGAAGTAGAAACACATATTTTTTCAAAATATACAGTTGTCCCACAACTTTTTCCCATTAATTTGAAAGGCCACATTTATCGTATCAAATTATGACTTACCCATAGTCCATTTCTGGGATTCTATTGTGTCCCACTAATTCATTTGTCTAACCCCACACTGTTTTAATTACCATTAACTCTTTTTATATGTTATCTTGCCTATAGATAAGGCAAGTGCCTCTTTTGTTTCTTCTTTAAAAAATGCCTATTCTTGGATATTTTCTCTTTCATATCAGATTTAGTTTGTTAATTTGCATGAAAAATAATTTTGAAATTTTTATATTTATATATAAATACTATTTATTTTTATATACTATATTTATAATAGTATTTAGTTACTAATTTTGGGAGAATTCACAATTTTTTCATGATTTAGTCTTCTTATCCATGATCTTTATGTCTCTATGTTTATTTAGCTCTACTTCCCTAAGCATTGGTAAAATTTACTTTAATTAACTGATTTAATTGTATTCATTTATTTTCCATTTTAATACCTGATAATACTATTAATACCTAGTAGGCTATTTACTACTACTACCCCATTACTACTCCTTTTCAAAAATTTTCTCCCTCCTCTTGCTTATTTTATTAAATAATATTTAGCATACTCTTACCTAGTTCTAAAGTAAAAACCATACTTTGTCTTCCTCATTATGAAAAGGCACCTCTATTTCAAGCAGAGGTGAAAAAAAGGGACACATTGAGGGGAGTACATTCCAGCAAAAAGGAAAAGCTTCTGCAGAAAACAGAAAAATAGGAAGCCACACGGTATGTTTGATGATTAAACAGTGATGTTAGGAGCACATGTTGAGGGGTGGCAGGTAGTGACAGGAGGTAAATCGAGAAATGGAAGAGGGGATCAGCTCATGGAGAGCTCATGTGTTCCAGGATTATAGTACAGGATTTGACTCTACCGTATTTACCTAACTGTGTGATGCACAAATTTAAACCTAGACTTCCATCACTAGCATCTAATTACTAATTACTATATATATATATATATATATACATAATAGAAGTATAGTTGATTTTACAGTGCTGTGCCAATCTCTGCTGTACAGCAAAGTGACTCAGTTTTACACATATAGACATTCTTTTTTTTTTTTTTCCGGCCATGCTCACGGGCCCAGCCGCTCCGCGGCATGTGGGATCTTCCCGGACCGGGGCACGAACCCGTGTCCCCTGCATCGGCAGGCGGACTCTCAACCACTGCGCCACCAGGGAAGCCCTAGACATGCTTTTTTTAATATTCTTTTCCATTATGGTTTATCCCAGGAGATTGGATTCCTGTGCTATACTGTAGGACCTTGAGCAAACAGAAGCTCAGAATTTAGGTAACTTTACAAGGTCAAGTGCTGGCAAGTGGTGGAGCTGGGCTTGGAACCTAGGTTTGTCTTATAAGAAAGGCCTAGAAGCAACTATTTACCTGTGACTACTAGTGTCGTGTCAAAGGGACCCAGGGGCCAACTTGAGGCAGTTCCACTGGCCAGAGATGGGGTGATCTGAGCACCAATTGGCACAACTCAATGGACTTGAAACAATATCAAATACATGTGAATCCGTGAGATAATAAAGACACTTAATAAAAACTTGGTTTTATGCCTTTAAAAATAAATAAATAAATAAATAAATAAAATGTAATAGTTTGTATCTACCAACCACAAATTCCCAGTCCATTCCTCTCCCCGCCCCTTCCCCTTGGCAACCAAAACTCTATGTCTGTGGGTCTATTTCTGTTTTGCAGATAGGTTCATTTGTATCATATTTTAGATTCCACATATAAGTGATATCATATGGTATTTGTCTTTCTCTTTCTGACTTACTTCACTTAGTATGATAATCTCTAGTTGCATCCATGTTGTTGCAAATGGCATTATTTTGTTCCTTTTTATGGCTGAGTAGTATTCCATTGTATATATGTACCACATCTTCTTTATCCATTCCTCTGTCGATGGACATTTAGGTGGTTTCCATGTCTTGGCTATTTGTGAATAGTGCTGCTATGAACATAGGGGTGCATGCATCTTTCTGAATTATAGCTTTGTCCAGGTATACGCCCAGGAGTGTGATTGCTGGATCATATGGCAGCTCTATTTTTAGTTTTCTGAGGAATCTTCATACTGTTTTCCAGAGTGGCTGCACCAATTTACATTCCCACCAACAGTGTAGGAGGGTTCCCTTTTCTCCACACCCTCTCCAGCATTTGTTATTTGTAGACTTCTTAATGATGGTCATTCTGACCTGTGTGAGGTGGAACCTCATTACAATTTTGTCAAATCACCATATATTTTAGTTGTGATTTCAAATATAGAGACTCCTAGCATAGCTGTGGGATGCATGCTCATGGCCAGGCAAGTCATGTTCTCGGTGAAGCAATCTATCTTAGGAAGGGTGTGTAAAATCAGCCAATGAGCACCATCAGAGAATAAAGAGTGAGTCGAGTCAGGTGGATAGACTTTTCCCTTCTTTGCGGAAATTAGAGAAATAAATGCCTATAGATTAGCAAATTTAAACAGAGCAGCAAAAGCAAATCAGTTTTTTAAATGGGGGAGGGTGAAGAATAGGAACACTGGGGAACAGGGCAGAGGTTTCTGAGAACGAAGGGTCAGTCAGAAATGCTAAATGTTCCCAGGTAGCCCCTTGCTCTTCCTCTTTCCTTTACCCTCCTTTAGGTAATTTCTTCCTCCTGTGTCTAGCCTTCCTCTTCTCTGGCCTCCCGTGGCTACTTGCCCTGTCACTGTTCAAGCAAAGAATCTTTATTTACTTCCCTCCTCTAAGAAAACATTCCTGGCCCATTATTATTATGGGGCTGTATCCTCTGCTGGAAGGTAAGAAGTGGTCCTCTATTCATGAGAGGAAGAGATCCTACTATAGAACGATTCAGTTCTCTGCTGCTCTGGAGCGCTACTGGAACTCTCCCAGATCAAATGCCCACTTTCAAGGACTCCAAAAGACAATTTTGGTCAGGGAGGCTTTTAGCATTTCTGCAATCAAAATGAGCCACTCAGCAGAATGGGCCTGGTAGAAATTTTTGAGCAGGAACATTGTCAAGAGAAAAAAAAAAAAAAAGCTGAAACCTAAGACACTGTCTTCTCTAATGCAGGACATCTGGTTACCTTATCCTAAGGTAGTCAGTGCATCAGAAAAATATAAAATGCAACACACTGATGGCCAAGTTAACTCTGCTATATGAAGCTTAAGCCTGGAATTTCCTGTATTTGTATTTCAATTATAATTCATTTTCTGGATTGATTCTCCTCATTCTTCCTGAAAAGAGGTTAGGGAGAGGGTTGTCGGGGAGGAGAGAGGAAGAACAGAAAGGAGAGAGAGAGGAAAAGCGGGAAGGAGACAGGAGAAAAAGAGAAAGTGTTCAAAAGATTTGTGAAGCTGACATTTAAATGATCATTCCCTCCCACACAGGAGAAAAAAAAAAGTCCTTAGCCTGAGGAAGACGGATCTTAAGCAGACATTTAAGGAATCCCAGCATTCAAAAGAGGTGTGAGGCTTATATGTGTTTTGATTATAGCAAACATCATAAAACACTTAAATGAATACGCTCATAAATAAGACTATTAAGTCACCATCCATCAAGTTTATCTTGAGTCTTTCCCTGTCAAATGCCAGAAGAGTAGTTTTAGTGGCTCTTTACTTACACATTTTGGATCAAAATTCCACAATTCTTAGGGATCCAATTTTGAAAACAGTATTTAAAAACCTTAGCAAAAAGGGATGACATCTCAATCCTAATCTACTTTTGTGCAGAAGGTTGTTCTTAATGTTCCAAAGTAGACAGGCATGTCTGTGAAATCGCTGGGTTTGCCTGACTGAACCTAGGAAGCAGGCATTTTTCTGTGTGTTTACGACTCTGTGGTCCTGGTCTTCCTCTTTCTTCATTCACATCCTGGGTATAATCAGTGCTGTGCTAAAGCTTGCTCATCTCAGCTCCTGAGAGCTGACAGCACACCTCTCTCCTCAGTTCCACGTACAGGAACCCTGATAGTCTGCAATTGGCCATGGTAGGAATATTGACACCATGGACATGGCAGAACACTACAAAAACTCACAGCTTTTCTCCAGAGAGCCAGCTGTTAAACATTTACCGCAAAACAAAGTATAAAGTACAGTATCCATATTGTCAGTGTGCTGACAGGCTTTAGAGACATTGTTAAAAAGTGTTTGATTTTGCTATTTTCTATGTAGATTGTAAATATTCTGACTCTGTTTACCGAAGCAGTCTACATGTTTATTTGAACAGGGTTCATTATAAACCATTAAAACCATTATAGAAAATCATTAATAAAGAGCTTGATTCCCTGTTACTTTGAAAAACAATGAACTTTCAGGTGGGGATTGATCCCAGGCTAGAATTTAATTGAAGTGACAGGTGCTTATTCATGACACATCAGGCCCATCACAAAGCTCCATTTGCCTCTCAGTATAATTCACTGAAGGTGTCATGAAGGTCCCTCAAAAGTAATCTCATCTTGGACCTTAAAGGGTTAGTCAGAGCTGGCAAAAATTCCAGAAGGGAAGAGCTAGGACATTTGCAGTATAGTTCGGAGTCTGGGTAATTTGCTCCTCCCTCTTTGGTCAGCAAGGATGACAGAATGAGCCAGACCACACTGACGTGAACCACCTTTGTGTGAAGCTAAATGACACTCCTTTTCTGATCCGGGCCAATCTGTCAAGAGGGCCTCCCAGAAGGAATTGTGTACTTGCAAAACCACAACCCCTGAACTTGAGTCTGTTTCTATTAGAGAATTCTTTCCCAGACATTATGTCACTCTATTTTTCTTTTAATGTTGTTTATGAACAGGTCTGCAACTAGAGTACAGGAAATGTGTTGATTATACTTATCACAATGAAACTGTTTCTCCAAACACTTTACAGTTTTCATGCCAGTAAAATAACTTGGAACATGTTGAGTAGATAGACATTTTATTCAGTAAATTGTATATGTATTCATTTATGATGTAATTTTCTATTTCAAATATTCAGATCTCATAACAAAACTATTCTCTCCTTGGGGATTGAAGCAGTGGTTTTATCTGGTTAAGAAATACAAAAACAAAAATGTAACCATTTTTCAAAAAATGATTAAGCACTGTGAGACATTGACAAGTTTTTTTCCAAGCTGCAAAAATGTATACCCAAGCATTTCCTGAATTTTCAAAGGAATATCAGCACAATAAGTTTACAAACAGTGTATTAGCAATACAGAATCAATGGCTTTATAGATATGATGAAGTCCCACCCCCCAAAATCAAAGAGCTACAGAAATTAGAAACTAGAGTCTTAAAAATCACGTCTGATTCTCTAATAGAACAGAAGAAGAAGCCAAATGGTGAGATTAAATGATTTGTTGGGGGTCATACATGTGGTAAGGTAGCTGCAGCCTTGGCACTAAACCAGGCATTCTGATTTCCAACAGCATTCTCCGTGGTACCACAGTCTTTCCAAAATTTGCAGTCAGCATTCCAACAGAGCATTTGCAATGTGACAGTTGTGCCTCCACTTCTCTAGTTTGTTTGATGTCTTCATTTTTAAACTACATACTGTAATGAAGCACCTTTACTAGGCATATGTTGAAATAAAGTATTAACTCTTCTGGGTTAACCATGTTACATCCCATTTTGCCAAGCGTAGGCATTGTATTTCTGGACATATGTTCTAAGTCCAGTATAAGTCAATCCATGTCAGTAATGATTATAATTCACAGTTAGAGAAATTAAGGCAAAATAGGTTACTTAACATATCCAAACCACAGAGTCATAGTTAGAGTCAGGTCACTGCTTTCTTTCAAATTAGATTGCTTTCTAATTAACTACACATCAATTTAATTTTTTGTAACACAGAGGAAAACCACAAGAGCAACCCAGTGGCTTCAATTACCCAGAGCAAACACTCACTTACAGATGCCTCTTCAGGGCTGTAATGTTGGGAAAAGTCCCCAGTGTAATGGAGATATTCTGAATTCAGGCCCCACGTAGGAAAACCCTAATACTCTCTATAGCGGAGGTTGCTATTTGGAAAGTTGAT
Organism: Lipotes vexillifer; assembly: GCF_000442215.2. Lineage (NCBI taxonomy): Eukaryota > Metazoa > Chordata > Mammalia > Artiodactyla > Lipotidae > Lipotes > Lipotes vexillifer. Next base: position 1,421,523 of record NW_006795399.1, read on the forward strand.
TGTTTCTATTCTTTGAGCTCTACCCAAATCTCATATTCGTCTTGTATGTGTAACTTTTTATTTGTTCACTTATTAGTTTTCGACTTTTAGAGCTGAAAGGGGTCTTGGAGATCTTGTCTAATACAGGGATTCCTTCAGCATTGCAAACAATCATCTAGCTTTTGCTTAAATGTCTCCACTGGGAGGGAACACATGGATTCCACTGTCAGAAATCTTATAAAAGCCCTATTGCAATGCAATGAGAAGGGCTGTATCACATCTGTGGTATACTTCCCCCAAACTCGTAACATTGGCCTAATCATAAAAAAAAAAATCAGATATGGGCCTCCCTGGTGGTGCAGTGGTTGGGAGTCCGCCTGCCGATGCGGGGGATGCGGGTTCGTGCTCCGGTCCGGGAGGATCCCGCGTGCCGCGGAGCGGCTGGGCCCGTGGGCCGTGGCCGCTGAGCTTGCGCGTCCGGCAACGGGAGGGGCCACGACAGTGAGAGGCCCCC